>NC_083475.1:20888182-20895682 GCF_030014155.1 Tachysurus vachellii
TCTCTCTCTCTCTCTGTCTCTCTCTCTCACACACACTCTCTCTCTCTGTCTCTCTCTCTCTGTCCCTCTCTCACACACACTCTCTCTCTCTCATTCACACACACAATTCACTAATCTAAGACTCTAATCTCCTCTAAAGCTTTGATTAACAATCCAAACTGCGCTCACACTCCCACGTGTACATCCCACGGCACCTCCTCACGTGCGTTACGTTGTACCGGTTCCGACCCGTATATCAGTGCTGCCATATCACGCAGGACTAAAACCCACCCTAAATACCACCAACTACAGAACAAATACATTTAGTTCCAGTATAAAGGGGATATAAAGGACAGATGGTAGTGTGCAGCTGAAGTCGCACTGAAAAGGCTGATGGATAATAAACACGATATAATAACAATATATGTATAATAACAAAGATTAAATATAAAGTCCCTTTCTCTGTTTCTAAACACACACACACACACACACACAACTCTAGGACGCCGACCACAATCGAAGCTACCCGCTGTTTTTGCCGTGCTGCGATTTTTGTGCTCTGACTTGGACACATCCGGGTTTTCGTTTCCATGGTGATCGTCCTGAGATGAGAAGCGACATCGTTACAGCATGACGCACGATCTCACTCCTCTCGTTCCACACCCTGAACTCCGGTCATGCTGATCATAATACGTCACTGAATAAACGTGACGGGTTTCACGTGTGCGTTAACGGGTTTATAGAGTTTCAGTTAAGATCTGGTTTTAATCTTTAAATGAAGGTTGTTCATGAGACTCCTTTACTTGAAACAGAATAAAAAAACCTACACACCTGCAGTTATTTGAGGCTTGTGACATCACTGTTGGTTGATTTGCATATTCCAATCGATGAGGATTGTGACCGCGTGAAGTTAAAGTGTAATCTCATTTCATTTGAACATTTTTACATTTCCATTAAAATCACAGCTTTTTTTCTTCATGCTGTACTGAAGCTTTTCTTCTCTCTGCCACAGAGTCATATAAGGGTCACTTCGGGCCGGTGCACTGTGTGCGCTTCAGTCCTGACGGGGAGCTGTACGCCAGCGGCTCTGAGGACGGGACGCTGCGTCTGTGGCAGACCGCCGTAGGGAAAACGTACGGACTGTGGAAGTGTGTGCTGCCCGGTGAGTCGTCAACATTCGAGTGTGTGTGTGTGAGACGAACAGGTGTGTGTGTGTGTGTGAGACGAACAGGTGTGTGTGTGTGTGAGACGAACAGGTGTGTGTGTGTGTGTGTGTGTGTGTGTGTGTGAGACGAACAGGTGTGTGTGTGTGTGAGACGAACAGGTGTGTGTGTGTGTGTGAGACGAACAGGTGTGTGTGTGTGTGAGACGAACAGGTGTGTGTGTGAGACGAACAGGTGTGTGTGTGAGACGAACAGGTGTGTGTGTGAGACGAACAGGTGTGTGTGTGAGACGAACAGGTGTGTGTGTGAGACGAACAGGTGTGTGTGTGAGACGAACAGGTGTGTGTGTGAGACGAACAGGTGTGTGTGTGAGACGAACAGGTGTGTGTGTGAGACGAACAGGTGTGTGTGTGAGACGAACAGGTGTGTGTGTGAGACGAACAGGTGTGTGTGTGAGACGAACAGGTGTGTGTGTGAGACGAACAGGTGTGTGTGTGAGACGAACAGGTGTGTGTGTGTGCGAGACAAACAGGTGTGTGTGTGTGTGTGTGTGTCGGGGTGTGTGTGAGAAGAACAGGTGTGTGTGGGGGTTTGTGAGACGAACAGGTGTGTGGGGGTGTGTGAGACGAACAGGTGTGTGTGGGGGTGTGTGAGACGAACAGGTGTGTGTGGGGGTGTGTGAGACGAACAGGTGTGTGTGGGGGTGTGTGAGACGAACAGGTGTGTGTGGGGGTGTGTGAGACGAACAGGTGTGTGTGGGGGTGTGTGAGACGAACAGGTGTGTGTGTGTGCGAGGAACAGGTGTGTGTGTGTGCGAGGAACAGGTGTGTGTGTGTGTGCGAGGAACAGGTGTGTGTGTGTGTGCGTGTGCGAGGAACAGGTGTGCGTGTGCGAGAGGAACAGGTGTGCGTGTGCGAGAGGAACAGGTGTGCGTGTGCGAGAGGAACAGGTGTGCGTGTGCGAGAGGAACAGGTGTGCGTGTGCGAGAGGAACAGGTGTGCGTGTGCGAGAGGAACAGGTGTGCGTGTGCGAGGAACAGGTGTGCGTGCGTGTGTGAGGAACGGGTGTGCGTGTGCGAGAGGAACGGGTGTGCGTGTGCGAGAGGAACGGGTGTGCGTGTGCGAGAGGAACAGGTGTGCGTGTGCGAGAGGAACAGGTGTGCGTGTGCGAGAGGAACAGGTGTGCGTGTGCGAGAGGAACAGGTGTGCGTGTGCGAGAGGAACAGGTGTGCGTGTGCGAGAGGAACAGGTGTGCGTGTGTGAGAGGAACAGGTGTGCGTGTGTGAGAGGAACAGGTGTGCGTGTGCGAGGAACAGGTGTGCGTGCGTGTGTGAGGAACAGGTGTGCGTGCGTGTGTGAGGAACAGGTGTGCGTGCGTGTGTGAGGAACAGGTGTGTGTGCGTGTGTGAGGAACAGGTGTGTGTGCGTGTGTGAGGAACAGGTGTGTGTGCGTGTGTGAGGAACAGGTGTGCGTGCGTGTGTGAGGAACAGGTGTGCGTGCGTGTGTGAGGAACAGGTGTGTGTGTGTGTGAGGAACAGGTGTGTGTGTGTGAGGAACGTGTGTGTGTGAGGAACAGGTGTGTGTGTGTGTGTGTGTGTGAGGAACAGGTGTGTGTGTGTGTGTGAGGAACAGGTGTGTGTGTGAGGAACAGGTGTGTGTGTGCGTGTGTGTGTGAGGAACAGGTGTGTGTGTGTGAGAGAGCTATATTATGATGCACACGGTGAATCATAGAAACTTCTGGATTTCACCATATGATATTTAGTGTCGACTCTGAATGTAAACGTTTGCTCTTGTGTGACAGAGGAGCTTTCTTCAGAGAACTCGGACGCTCTCTACTGCCCTCCGGCTGAGATCAAGGCCTGAGGTGTGGACCTTTAGAGAGGAGGAGAGGAGAGGAGAGGTCCAGGACAGGCCCAGATCAGATCAGATCCCCTGCAGAGTGCTGTGCCACCTCAATCTCCATCACCCTGTAAAAATGAAAAGAGAAGCAACAAACGGGCGCCGAGCGGAGCTGAAGCCGGGGAGTGCAGGGAAAACGCAGCAGCACGTCACGCTACACCACCCAGACCACGCACCAGGAGGCAGTAGTAGAGATGGGAGTGCTGATGTTCTGACTCCCAGCTGCCTGCTCTCTCTCTGATGCTGTTCGACGTCGTCCGGCTCCTCCGACCCTACTTTACTTTCGTTGAGCTTTCGTTTTTGTCATCGTTGTTGTTGTTTTTTTTCCCACAGAACGTGAACAAAATGTGCTTTTAAACAAACCAAAAGAATAAAGGGATCCAGTCAGTGAAGAGGATCCTGAGGTGTTGCTTCACATGTAATCCACAGTGGTGTCGTGGTGTATTATATTAATCACCCGTCAGTTTTGGGGTGTTTTTTTGAAATGTAACAGTGACCTTAAGAAAAAAAAACTAACAAAAAATTGACTTAAGTTCTTAATGTTTTTCTTTGCAAACTATTCCGATGTGTGATCAATAAATCGTTAACGAGATTACATTTACACCTTCGTCTTGCGGTGTACTTCGTTTCATTTCTTATTCAAGACAAACAGCAAGACATTCTTACAGACTCATGCTCAGACTGTGCTCATGAAGCAGCATCGGCACGGCGTTTACGCCGTTCGTTCCGCGTCACGGTGCGAATGTAGCGTGTTATGGCTTGTTGCTTAGCAACAGACAGCCAATCAGAAACCGAACAGCACTTTTGTACCTCATATCAGGTGACAACGTAAAAACGGCTCAGTAGATACGGTCAAGCAGCAAAACGACGAACATCACGAGTGTGCGAAAGGGAAATACGGACGCTGACAATAGCAGAATAACAAACATCTGGTCAACTAGACGGGGGTCACGGTGGCTTAGTGGTTAGCACGTTCGCCTCACACCTCCAGGGTTGGGGGTTTGATTCCCGCCTCCACCTTGTGTGTGTGGAGTTTGCATGTTCTCCCCGTGCCTCGGGGGTTTCCTCCGGGTACTCCGGTTTCCTCCCCCGGTCCAAAGACATGCATGGTAGGTTGATTGGCATCTCTGGAAAATTGTCCGTAGTGTGTGATTGCGTGAGTGAATGAGAGTGTGTGTGTGTGTGTGCCCTGCGATGGGTTGGCACTCCACCCAGGGTGTATCCTGCCTTGATGCCCGATGACGCCTGAGATAGGCACAGGCTCCCCGTGACCCGAGGTAGTTCGGATAAGCGGTAGAAGATGAGTGAGTGAATGGTCAACTAGACGACAAACGTAAACAACCAAAAAAAAAAACAAAGCTGTGAAGGATAACAGAACGTGCTCAGGTGCAGAACGACAGGCCTGAAGTTTTTTCGTCACTGATGTGAAACCGTGAGACGAGCCGTTATCGAAAGTGGACATGCTGGATTTATCCAATCAGGATCGTTGATGTGTGAATATGTAAATAAGCAGAATGTTAAGGCGGGGTTTAGGAATGTAGAGTGTGAAACATCATTATTGAAGATACTCAGGATTCGGCGTTAACCCGGGTGAAGTAGGAGCAGTGTGAAACCTCTAACTACACAAACCCAGGATTGTTTTGCCATGTGTTTAAACTGGAGTTTACATTATATTATTATAATATTTCACACCTGAAAAATTTTATTTTGGCACATTCACAACCTCTCTCTTACTCTCACTCTCTTTCTCTCTGTCTCTCTCTCTCACACTCTCTCACTCCCTTTCTCTCTCTCTCTCTCTCTCTCTCTCTCTCTCTCTCTCTCTGTCATGTTACCAAAGAAAGCACAGTTACACCTGAAGCTCTGGAACTGAGGTATTTTTTCCACCAAGTTATGACGTTCAGCAGGAATTGCTTTAAATAGATATGTTATAACGTGATTAGTGTGATCCTCGATGTCCACGACACACACCAGGGTGAGGAACCAGCACAGGAGCATCGCTGCTACATATCTGGATCATTCTGCTAGGTTCGCTACCCAGAGTGATCCACCATCCATACAAAATCTGCTCCACTGAGTAACATCTTGATTGGGTCGGTCAGTTGTAGTGCATTTATACACTGTACGGTAGATTTATCCGATAGAACAAACTCATAAACGTGTACACATGGCTCCAAAAGTATTGGCACCCTAGGTCATGGGTGTCTTATCTTTCACACTACCAACTGTGATGATTTCTTTCTCAACCAGAATCAGGTTTATTGCCAGGTACTGTAGGGTTTACTTGTTGGCCTTGGTGTGTTGGTGCATAGTAATAATAAAGAAGCAGCATAAATATAAAAAAACAAAGGTTATAAATAGAAAAAGAAAATGCGTATAAGTATAAAGATTTACAAAAACAATTTGAGGGAAATAAAAATAGCAACACTAATTTTACATTTATTCAGGATGTGCAAAGTGGCCGGTGCAAATGTCCATTAAAAATGTTACATACATTAAAACTTAAAAATTAACTACATCAGTGCAGGATATACAGAAGTGGACCAGTGCACGTGCTCACGGGTCGGGGTAGGAAGGTGGGTTATAACAGTTAGAGTAGTGAGCGGTAATGTAACGCATTTGAACAGTGGGTGGGGAGGTTTGTTAATGACCGAGATGCCGACTGTAATAAAACATCCCATCATCAGCTTTAACTTTTCATTAAGGCTGATTTTATACTGAATCATAACACAAGAATCATATATTTTATAAACAGGTGTTGTCAAAGGCACCAGTAATTCTGAATATGATGGCAGTGAGGACACTGTAGGGCTCTAATAATAATAATAATAATAATAATAATAATAATAATAATAATAATAATAATAATTCCATGCATGGAAATATGTTTTTTTTAGATTTAAAAACTAGAGAGATAGTGATGTCGTACACACAACAATTTATATGTTATTAATTTCTTTACTACGTTTTTTTAATAAAATAATTCAGTCAATTGAATGTTTGTTATAACTTGGAGCATTTATTTATTTATTTAATTTATTTTATTTTTTTTTTCTCCCATCACATAGAACTGTCTTTGTGATGGATAAATAAAACTGTCTAGCTGATGGAAAGTGAATATATTTATTTTGCATTTATTAATATTATAGTATAACTATTCGCTGTATATCTGCATTAATAATATTAATTAATTAAATTAGATTTTTTTGTTGGGGGCACGGTGGCTTAGTGGTTAGCACGTTCGCCTCACACCTCCAGGGTTGGGGGTTCGATTCCACCTTGTGTGTGTGGAGTTTGCATGTTCTCCCCGTGCCTTGGGGGTTTCCTCCGGGTACTCCGGTTTCCTCCCCGGTCCAAAGACATGCATGGTAGGTTGATTGGCATCTCTGGAAAATTGTCGTGAGTGCGTGAGTGAATGAAAGTGTGTGTGTGCCATCTGCGATGGGTTGGCACTCCGTCCAGGGTGTATCCTGCCTTGATGCCCGATGACGCCTGAGATAGGCACCCCGTGACCCGAGGTAGTTCGGATAAGCGGTAGAAAATGAGTGAGTGAGAGAGAGATTTTTTTGTTTATTTGTTTTAACTGGGACCCTTCCTTTAATTAATTAGAGTAATTAATGTTTTCCGATATTATTAGTAGTCATATAATTTTCTAATTTTATTTTCTTATTAATCGGTATTATTTATATAATTTTTATAGATCTGAGTTTTTTATTTATTTATTTACTGTTTTTGCATACATGACCAATTTATTATTATTATTATTATTATTATTATTATTATTATTATTATTATTATTGTGCAAATTTACTAATTTTATTTATTAGAGATCGGTATTATTTTAAAATTGTATTTTTTATAGATCTATAGGTTTTTTATTTATTTGTTTATTTATATTTTTATTTATTTACTGTTTTTGTATGCATTACACCAATTTATTATTATTATTACTTTTATTATTATTATTATTATTAATTATTATTACTATTATTAATTATTATTACTACCTTTATTATTATTGTTATTATTGTTGTTGTTATTAATAATAACAACAACAACAATAATAATAATAATTATTATTATTATTATTATTATGAAATCAAGCCGAAGTTTCTCACACTAACCTGTTCATTAGCATATTCGCGCGCACTCTTCAGCGCGTAAGAGCTCTCCACCAATGGCAGCGTTTTTTCTTCACTCCGGGCGACCAATCGGATTGGAGTTCTGACCGTGGTCCATAAGACGGTGAATATGGGCTATAACGGCTAACGGTGTTGGCGCTATAGAGTAAAAGAAGAAGAAGAGGAAGAGGAGGGAGAAGAGGAAGAGGAGGCAGCAGCAGCATTAGCAGCAGCCATGGCGGAATTTCTTACCGACCCGTCTGTGTTGACTAAAGACAAGCTAAAGAGCGCGCTGGTGGCTAATAACGTGTCCCTGCCGAACGGAGAGCAGAAGAAGG
>NC_083475.1:20905682-20920682 GCF_030014155.1 Tachysurus vachellii
AAGAGTTGCTGCTTTGCCTAAAACGTCTAGTGAGGAAGTAGAGCTTTCGGTCCTCGATACCGCTCTCCTGGAGGTGATTTCTTCACATGCTTTCTTCCTCTATTTATTTTTATTGAAACACTAAAGAAGCTCACGGTCTGTCCTGGTTTTATTGGCTGTATTTCTACATCAGGTCGGTCCACGTGAAGTTCTGAGCTCTAGACCTGGTCATGTGGTAGGTACTCAGTTCTTAGACCCGAGCTGCTGAGATTAGGAAAGTTTCTTTACTCTTATTTTTCCTCTTCTGGATCGTCCTCGTGCTAAAGGGCTCGTCTCAGGAGCTTAAATCCGTCTCTTCGCTCAAGCGCACAGCACGGCCTGATCCTCCTCATTCAGCTTCAACTCCACCATCCAGAGATCTGATCCACAGGATGCGCTACCTTTCACCTTCTCCAGCCGATTCTCCTCACCGTCCATCTCAGGATCTTTACGTCACAAAGAGCTCGGCTGGTGTGAAGGTTTGAAGCTACGAGGAACTTCTCTGGTTTTGTTTGCGCACACTGGTGTTGGGTGTTGGATTTGCTAGAACACACTGCAGGTGGTGGGAAATGATTTTAAAGCTGAGTTCTTGTTGAAGGACCAGTTCTGACCAGTTTGTAAAAATTTCCTGCTTTTTCACTTTTCTTGTAGTTAATAACAAACAATACTTGCCATCCAGATTAGGATTTAGGATTAGGAGAAGATTAAGATCTTCTCAGATTAATTTTAGCTTCTAAGATTAGGTTTCCAATTTAGTTTTCAGGATTCTGATTAGGTGATTAGGTTTTTAGATTAAGATTAGGTTTTGAGATTAAGATTAGGTTTTGAGATTAAGGTTAGATTTTGAGATTATGGTTAGGTTTTGAGATTAAGATTAGGCTTTGAGATTATGGTTAGGTTTTGAGATTAAGATTAGGCTTTGAGATTATGGTTAGGTTTTGAGATTATGGTTAGGTTTTGAGATTATGGTTAGGTTTTGAGATTAAGATTAGGCTTTGAGATTAAAGCTTTGTTTTAGTCCTGAAACCTAATCTTAGAGTTGGTTTTCAGGATTGGTTTAAAGAATAAAGATTACATTTCATGATTAGTATTGAAGCCTGAGTTTACATTCCAAGATAATATCCCAGGAATTCGATTATAGATCATGAGATTAAGCTTTCGAGATTAGGTTTCCAGGTAAAACCGAGTTTTTAAAGGAAACATTGGGTTTCATAATTAATTCGTTCCCCTGTTTATGATTCAAGGTGAGGTTTAAAATAAAATTCACGATTAAAGTGAAGTTCTGCAGTTAGGATTAGATTTACAGATTAAGATCAAGTTTCCGTTCTAGTTGAACACTTTCTCTGCTGTTTCTGTTCAAGTGAATCAGTTGAGGGTCACTGAGGGTTTCTTGCTTCTGCTTCACCACATTAGGAGCGATCAGTCGGTTGTGCCGCAGCAGTACAGAGACAAACTGATGACTTCTTCTCTCCAGTTACCCCGGTTCAGGGGCAAGACTGCAGCCTCAGAGACCAGACCCCAGGAGGACTGGTAATGCAAGAGAGCAGGAGGATTGATAACAGGCTGGAGCACTAAACCTCCTGTTGCTCTTTCATTTTGTTCCTCAGCTGTTCTTCTCATGGTTTTTATTTCTCTCACCTGGTCCTGATGATTACAAACCTTCCTCTGTACTTAAAAATAAATCAAATGCATCTCGAGTCTATTGTGTGTTACTGTATTACTTCATCACACACTCTGTGTTTAAGTGCAGATCGAGAAGTTATCAGCTGTGGAACAGACCCCAAAAACCACCGAGAGAAACGTGCTGAAGGACCTGTTCCCTAACGAGGTTCTCAACACTCCTACAGGAATCAGGTGAGGGCTCCGGAACACACACAAGTGGAATCGATTCGCATTTCAAACGGAATCATTTAGTTTCTTACACTGAATTTGTTGTGAGGAATGAGAATATTTCACACTCTGATATTAGGTTTCAAGATTAGGATTAAGATTCAGACTGGAATTTGAGATGAAGATTAAGAGTCAGGATTAAAATTAGGATTAAGATTAGGATTAAGATTCAGATTGGAATTTGAGATGAAGATTAAGAGTCAGGATTAAGATTAGGATTAAGATTAGGATTTGTAGGATTCAGATTTGAAATTAAAGGTTTGAGACAAGGATTTAAAAAAGGATAATTCTGATTATATTTTGAGATTAAGGTTTTGAGATTAACGTTTAAGGTCAGGTTTCAATAGAATAGTCCTGATTTTATATATATATATATATATATATATATATAAATATATATATATATATATATATATATATATATATATATATATATGTGTGTGTGTGTGTGTGTGTGTGTGTGTGTGTGTGTGTGTGTGTGTGTGTGTGTGTGTGTGTGTGTGTGTGTAATATTTGCCCTGAGAAAGACTGTAATACAGATTAATGATAAGTTTATAATGTAGAGTTTCATTTCTCTCAGTGCGACTCGTCGGCAGCCGATTAAAGGAGCAGCTGGTCGGCCCTTCACTGACCCCTGGAAGGACAGCCTGCGTCCACGTCTGACCGAGCACAGATACACCACTTCATCCTACACAGAAAGCCGATCTGCCCCTCGCGTCAGTGCCGCCCCCCTGTCCGTCCCCCTGTCTGTGCCGAAATCCACAGCGCCCCCGAGTGTCCCGGCCAAAGCGAGACGCAGAGTGCCCTTGTGGGTGCAGCTGCTGCTCCTCGCCGCCGTCGCTGGCTTCCTGCTGTTTGTCTACCAGGCCATGGAGAGCAACCAGATGAGTCCGTTCAGGCAGCCGGGCCTGGAAAACTCTGGAAAATGAACAGTCTCTGTCTCTAACGTACCTTTAAAACACCAGGCATTTAAAGACTTTTCTCTTTCCTGCACATGGTTTTTCTAACTCGCCCTGTCCGGAGAAGCGTCCAGAACCGGACATGGCGGAGAGTTTGCGTTGTGTTTTCTGATCAGATCTCAAAAGGGGCTCTGTTTGGTGCTAAGTTTGTAAGCAGCTTCAGAACGAAAGCTAGAATTAAGGACAAGCCAAAGGAGTAACGTCTCTGTGTATTTTTATGTTTTGTGATTTATAATATCTAGTAAATAAAGCATAATTAATCCGATTTATGAGTTTAATAAGTCACAGCACGGCCTTAACCTGAACTTGGGATGCAGACGCATAGAGGGACAAGTGGTGCACACACACACACACACACTCTCGTGTGTACACGAGATTCATGGCTATATAGCAGCACGGATGAACCTGACTGGTTAATACTAGATTACTGGTTTCATTATCATCAATTACCAACATAACGCGACTCGTCCTGAAAAAGTCGATGCATCCCCAAACCAAACCCCGACTCCTAACTAACTCCTTATTTCTCACAGTGTTATCGTCTCGATTCTTTTCATATTTATCTCTGTGAATTATATTTGCTATATATTAAGGCACAAACCCGTCGGCCACTTTATTAGGAACGTCTACAGATCGTGGGGTTTCGCCGATCGTTTAACAGCAGCACGTTGGACCAGACTGATCTGATCTGATGGGTTTTTTTTTAAGTCCCAACATTCTGTTTAAACTCTTGTTGTGGGTGTGTGTATGATTTCATGCATGGTGATACCTGATTGGCTGATTAGGTGTTCCTAATAAAGTGCTCAAGTGTATCTCTCAGCTCACTTTTGATTATATGCAAATATATTTGTATCTGTTTATTAATCAGAATTTCAAAAAAAATTGTCAACGGCACAAAAAAATCCTGATCGATTTGATGACTTCTAATCGAACCGAATTTCGGCGGTCGTCGGCGGTTACTGAGCCGTTCATCAACTTTCTAAGATTTGGTAATGAAATATTTTTTTTAATGAAGCTTTATGAAGTCAGAATACATTTGATGAATTATTGCCTTACAGAACACCAGACCCGTCTCTGTCAGCAGACCGTAACTCTGCGTCGTTTCCTCACGTGTATCGTATTTACTCTTCTTTATGATGGTATTTATTGAGGGAGGTTTGTTTAGGAGACGGAGCTGAGATGAGACACGAGGCTTCTCTGTTAAACTGAGAGGGTTTTTATACTGTAGACCACATCATGTGATTTGTAATGAAATAAACTGTTTACTTCATATCAAACCTTTCTGTTGGCTGGCTGTGTTTGTGTGTGTTTGTATTTGTTTTTTTGCGTGTGTGTCTGCCTATATTTTGTGTGTGTGTCTGTGTGAGTGATTTTTGTGCCTGTGTGTGTATCTGCCTGTATGTGTTTGTGTGTGTACGTCTGTTTTCGTGTGTTTGTATGTGTGTCTTTCTCTGTGTGTGTGTGTGTGTGTGCATGCATGTATGTGTCTGTTTTCATGTGTTTGTGTGTCTTTCTGTGTGTGTGCATATATATGTCTGTTTGTGTGTGTGTGTGCGCCCATGTATGTGTGTCTGTTTTTTTTGTGTGTGTGCATGTATGTGTCTTTTTTTGTGTGTTTGTGTGTCTTTCTCTGTGTGTGTTCATGTATGTGTATTTGTCCCTGTGTGTGTGTGTGTGTGTGTGTGTGTCTGTTTTTTTTGTGTGTGTATGTGTCCCTGTGTGTGTGCCCATGTAGGTATATGTGCCCCTGTGTGTGTATGTGCCCTTGTGTGTGTGTGTGCACATGTATATGTGCCCCGTGTGTGTGCGCCCCTGTGTGTGTGTGTGCCCATGTACAGTATGTGTATGTGCCCCTCTGTGTGTGTGTGTGTGTGTGTGTGTGTGTCCCTGTCTGTTCTGTAGGTTTTCTCGTCTCACACTGATCCCAGAGCAGGTGATAAACAGAGCCTAATCTCATTGTAGCTGAGACTCTACACACTGCTCAGTGTTTATTATTAACCGCTCGGACTAAAGAGCTTCTCTTTAACAATCACAGTACGAGAGAGAAACTTTTATTTTATTTTATTTTAAATTGTTTATTGAATACAAAATAAAAGTCATCAGTCATCGTCATTCTATTCTCATTACAAATTGTTTATTAAACTTAAAACTAATTCTTTACTAAATAAATGTATTTCTGTCGTCAATTTTAATTGGGGCGTCATTATAAATTTCTTTTTTATTATTTTTGTAGAATTTGTTAAAGGTTGCATTTTTTTTTCATAAATTTAGAATAGATTTGAGTCTTAAAGCTGAAATGAGGCCTTGTCGTAACCTCGTGACCTTCAGTAACAGTTCTGTGTAGAACCTTTAGTCCTACGAGGAACCTTGATGAAATTGTGTAAAAGTGAGTTGTTTATTTATTTATTTATTTATTTATTTATTTATTTATTTATTTCTGCCCCTGAACCCGAGTGGTTAGAGGTGTGAGGGTTGAGCAGGTTTGAGCTCCGTCTCTGACGTCACTGAAGGACACTGAAGGAGGATTTAGTGCGAGTGCTGCGTTGGTTTGCGTGACGCTGGAACTCGCCGACTCTCTGAAGCGTTTCTGCGTCCCGTCCCACAGGTGAGTGATTTTTTTCCCAGTGTCCTCACTGAACTTCAGATTTAATTCAGATTGAATTTTTGTTTGTATTTTTTTCTGATTTGTGTTTAAGGAGCAAATTTATTTTAATTAATTAATTTATTTATTTATTGGTGACTTCTGCTTTTTTAACATTTTAATATTTTCATTCATCTCTATTGATTTTATTTTCAGTCTCTCAGGATTTTCATTCTTTCAGATTTTACAGGAAGTTGCTGGTGAACATGTACTCGTCAGGACCGAAGTCTTTATCCCTTGTGAACCTGTTCCACTCGCCGCTAAGCTCCTTACCGCAGCAGCAGCAGGGAGATGAACAGAGACGCCGGGTTTTGACCGCCGCTTCCTATCGTGGTAACGTATTTCTAGACGTGACCGTCATTAGCAGTTTGAAGGCTGTTTAATCAGGGATTTATTCATTTGTTGTTCATTTGTTTACCTTTTCTAAGCTGATCTGTTTATTATATTAAATTAGATGATTATCTGTTGTTTGTTGTTGTACCTGTTCACTCCATCACATCACACACGTGTATCACTTACTGAACCTCGGAAATGTTATCGCTGTTGAGTTCTGCGTTCTGATTGGTCATAAGTGCGCTCGTTTGTTTCTTAGAGTTATTAGGAACAGCTACTCTGGCCGTATTAACATTACCGTTTCTATAGCAACAGCACGTTCACGGGGACCTGTACGGTGGAACCAGACATGCAGCTAATAAAAAAATTGTTTCTTGTAGAAGAGTCTGATGTGAGCTGTGAGTACGGCTCTAATAAATACTACGCCCTGTGCGGGTTCGGAGGCGTCCTGAGCTGCGGTCTCACACACACCGCCGTCGTGCCTCTGGACCTAATCAAATGTCGCATCCAGGTTCGTATCTCCATGGCGATTCGAAATGCCGGCGAATTTGTACGGAACTCCACAATACGTTCTGCGTGATGTGTTTCAGGTAAACCCAGGTAAATACAAGTCCATCTTTAACGGCTTCTCCGTGACCGTGAGGGAGGACGGGCTCCGGGGTCTGGGCCGAGGCTGGGCGCCGACGTTTATCGGCTACTCCATGCAGGGTCTCTGTAAGTTTGGCTTCTACGAGCTCTTCAAAGCGCTCTATAATGACAGGCTAGGAGAGGTGAGTATGGGAAGAACCTGTGCTCCTGCTGATGTATCACTGTGGTGTGATGGTGATGTGTGAATCATCTGTCTGTGTGGATCCACAGGAGAACGCTTATCTCTGGAGAACATCTGTGTACTTGGCTGCTTCTGCCAGCGCCGAGTTCTTCGCTGATGTTGCTCTGGCCCCCATGGAGGCGTGTAAAGTGCGCATCCAGACTCAGCCAGGCTACGCTAGAACTCTGAGGGAGTGCGTCCCTAAAATGTATGCAGAGGAGGGGCTGTGGGCGTGAGTATAACGCAGTATAACCATGTAGCAGAGCACATAACGCACTATAACACACAGTGTAGCAGATCATATCACTCAGTAAAAAACGCAGTGTAACTGATTATGACACACAGTGTAACTGTTTATAACACGCAGTGTAACTGATTATAACACGCAGTGTAACTGATTATAACGCGCAGTGTAACTGATTATAACGCGCAGTGTAACTGATTATAACACACAGTGTAACTGATTATAACGCGCAGTGTAACTGCTTATAACGCGCAGTGTAACTGATTATAACACGCAGTGTAACTGATTATAACACACAGTGTAACTGATTATAACGCGCAGTGTAACTGCTTATAACGCGCAGTGTAACTGATTATAACGCGCAGTGTAACTGATTATAACGCGCAGTGTAACTGATTATAACCCGCAGTGTAACTGCTTATAACGCGCAGTGTAACTGATTATAACACACAGTGTAACTGATTATAACGCGCAGTGTAACTGCTTATAACGCGCAGTGTAACTGATTATAACGCGCAGTGTAACTGATTATAACGCGCAGTGTAACTGATTATAACGCGCAGTGTAACTGCTTATAACGCGCAGTGTAACTGGTTATAACGCGCAGTGTAACTGGTTATAACGCGCAGTGTAACTGGTTATAACGCGCAGTGTAACTGATTATAACACGGAGTGTAACTGATTATAACGCGCAGTGTAACTGATTATAACACCCAGTGTAACTGATTATAACGCGCAGTGTAACTGATTATAACGCGCAGTGTAACTGATTATAACACGGAGTGTAACTGATTATAACCCGCAGTGTAACTGCTTATAACGCGCAGTGTAACTGATTATAACACACAGTGTAACTGATTATAACGCGCAGTGTAACTGCTTATAACGCGCAGTGTAACTGCTTATAACGCGCAGTGTAACTGATTATAACGCGCAGTGTAACTGCTTATAACGCGCAGTGTAACTGGTTATAACGCGCAGTGTAACTGGTTATAACGCGCAGTGTAACTGGTTATAACGCGCAGTGTAACTGGTTATAACGCGCAGTGTAACTGATTATAACACGGAGTGTAACTGATTATAACGCGCAGTGTAACTGATTATAACGCGCAGTGTAACTGATTATAACGCGCAGTGTAACTGATTATAACACGCAGTGTAACTGATTATAACACAGGGTGTAACTGATTATAACACGCAGTGTAACTGATTATAACACGCAGTGTAACTGATTATAACACGCAGTGTAACTGATTATAACACGCAGTGTAACTGATTATAACACGCAGTGTAACTGATTATAACACGCAGTGTAACTGATTATAACACGCAGTGTAACTGATTATAACACGGAGTGTAACTGATTATAACACGGAGTGTAACTGATTATAACACGGAGTGTAACTGATTATAACGCGCAGTGTAACTGATTATAACGCGCAGTGTAACTGATTATAACGCGCAGTGTAACTGATTATAACGCGCAGTGTAACTGATTATAACACGCAGTGTAACTGATTATAACGCGCAGTGTAACTGATTATAACACGCAGTGTAACTGATTATAACACGGAGTGTAACTGATTATAACGCGCAGTGTAACTGATTATAACGCGCAGTGTAACTGATTATAACGCGCAGTGTAACTGATTATAACACGCAGTGTAACTGATTATAACACAGGGTGTAACTGATTATAACACGCAGTGTAACTGATTATAACGCGTAGTGTAACTGATTATAACACGGAGTGTAACTGATTATAACACGGAGTGTAACTGATTATAACACGCAGTGTAACTGATTATAACACGCAGTGTAACTGATTATAACACGGAGTGTAACTGATTATAGCACAAAGTGTAACTGATTATAACACGGAGTGTAACTGATTATAACACGGAGTGTAACTGATTATAACACGGAGTGTAACTGATTATAACACGCAGTGTAACTGATTATAACACGCAGTGTAACTGATTATAACACGGAGTGTAACTGATTATAGCACAAAGTGTAACTGATTATTATAAAGTAATACAGTATAACAGTTTATTGGCTACTGATCAGATGGTTATGAGTTCAAATCCCAGGAACACCAAGCTGCCACTGCTGGGCCCTTGAGCGAGACTTTTAAGCATTAACTGCTCAGCTGTATAAATGAGATAAATGTAAGTGTCTGCTGAATGCGGTGAATGTAACAGAGTATAATAAAGTGTAATATAGAGTGTATCTGGCTATAACCTGCATTATAACTAAGTGAAATAGATTAGAACTGAGTATAGCATGCAGTATAACTGTTTCTTCTCTGTTCAGAAAGACAAGTTATAGAACACCGCACTACGTGCTCTCGCTGCCTGGGCAGAGCTCATAATATAACATAACGTAACCCATCAATAACTGAGTATAACATGCAAAAAAAGCTTTTACTATAATAGTAACATTATGCTTCAAATATATTTTTACCAACAAGAATTTTACCTGACCGATCTTCCAGCTAGCTGATGAAACAGAACATGTATAATGCACAGTAACGGACATTTTATTATTATTATTTATTATATCTTTCTTATAGGTTTTACAAAGGTGTGTATCCTCTGTGGCTGCGTCAGATCCCCTACACCATGATGAAGTTTGCGTGTTTCGAGCGCACCGTGGAGATGCTGTACAAGTATGTGGTGCCCAAACCTCGCAGTGCCTGCTCCAAACCCGAGCAGCTCGTCGTAACCTTCATCGCTGGTTATATCGGTGAGTTTATATTCCACATCATACATCTTTCCACTTTATATTCCTCTTTTAAGGGATTTAATACACTAGGTGCTTCGACCCCTAATGATCCTGCTACTACTACTACTACTACTACTACTACTACTACTAATAATAATAATAATAATAATAATAATAATAATTATAATAATTCATATGGAATAATGTGTGTATTAGATTATACATTACTGTTACATGTTAGGAAACATGTTCGTTCTGAGGGGTGCACAAACATCTGCACTCCGCTCTTCGTGAATTGGGGAAATGTCAAAGCTACACGGTTTAGCCAAGATTTTACGTGTGTTTAAGGCTCTGCAGGTAGAAATGAACAATTTAGTTTATGTTCAGAAGTATTTGAAAAAGCAATTAAGCCCCGCCCACTTTTAATCCCTGATTTGATTAGCTGGTGTGTTCTGTGCTGTGGTTTCGCATCCGGCCGACTCGGTGGTGTCTGTGCTGAACAAGGAGAAAGGAAGCTCAGCCGTACAGGTGCTAAAGAGGCTGGGACCTGAGGGTGAGTCTTTACGTACACACACACACACACACACACACACACACACACACACACACACACACATGCACACACAGAGATTTGTCCATGATGCTCTGAAGACGCAGTACCTCTGAATCACCACCAGGAGGTGCACTTATACCACAACTACAAATGTTAACCCTTCTTTTTGGTTTAACATGTTAGACAGAAGTGTAAACACTTATTTATATCGTTCCTCTGATCTTCAGGTGTGTGGAAAGGGCTGTTTGCTCGCATCATCATGATCGGCACGCTGACTGCACTGCAGTGGTTCATTTACGATTCGGTGAAGGTTTATTTCCGCATGCCGCGCCCACCTCCCCCAGAGATGCCCGAGTCTCTGAAGAGGAAGATGAGTTTGGTGGGGCAATAGAGAAAACACACACACACACACACACACACACACACACTCACTACTGAAACATTGCATGTGATTTCCCCAGTGCATGAGAGTGACATGAATTCTGGAGTAAAGTTTATAATATTAAAAGCTCAAAGTGATCATAATGCCTCAGTGGTCTGGTTTGTTATTGTTCTAGGATCAGAGAATGTTCAGAACATTCAACACACACACACACACACACACACACACACAAGCCAAAGAATATCACAGTAATTGAACTAAATACTAATACAGGAGAAGGAGCATGAACGTGACAGTGTTGTGATTTCATACGTTACTGTTTCTAAGTTCGGTCTAAACATCTTCGGTGTCTGAACTCGTCTGTTGTGTCGAAGCAAGAGGAAAAAGCTGATGATTCTCTCGGTGAATCGTTACAATGATTTATGATGATTCACTTCAGTGCAAAAGTTTCTGCACCCCTAATGGGTTACTGGGTGAAAAAAAATAAATTATTTCTCTTTATTACAATTGATCTGATCTGAAAAAGGTCTTAAAGTTGTTTTAGAGAATTCATCTCTGTTAGGAAGAGAGAATACAAAGCAACATATGTGAACGCACTAAACGCCTCGTTTCTACTCGTTACATTTCTACACCGATACGTGTTCGTTCTGAAGGGTGCACAAACGTTTGCACTCAGCCGTACACGAACGAATGTAGTGTCACAGCTACACAGTTTAGCCGAGACTGGATCCTGTGTGTGTTTAAATCAGGACTCTGCAGCTAGAAATCACCATTTAGGTCCTGTTAAATTTTTTTTTTAATGATTTATTTATTTATTTATTTATTTATTTAAAGAGATGGGGGTCACGGTGGCTTAGTGGTTAGCACATTTGCCTCACACCTCCAGGGTCGGGGTTCGATTCCCGCCTCCGCCTTGTGTGTGTGGAGTTTGCATGTTCTCCCCGTGCCTCGGGGGTTTCCTCCGGGTACTCCAGTTTCCTCCCCCGGTCCAAAGACATGCATGGTAGGTTGATTGGCATCTCTGGAAAATTGTCCCTAGTGTGTGATTGCGTGAGTGAATGAAAGTGTGTGTGTGTGCCGTGCGATGGGTTGGCACTCCGTCCAGGGTGTACCCTGCCTTGATGCCCGATGACGCCTGAGATAGGCACAGGCTCCCCGTGACCCGAGGTAGTTCGGATAAGCGGTAGAAGATGAATGAATGAATTTAAAGAGATCAAAATTCAAGTATTTAAGCACCGCCCACTTATTCATCCAGTTGTCACATAACCCCAAAAAGCTTTAGTTTAAAAAACATTATTACTTATTATTTATAATAACATTTTCCACGAAAGTATTTCAACCAAAAATCTATTTTTTTTTTTTTAGAAGAAGAATTCGTGAAATATTTTAGGAATTCAGTTTGAGCTCTGATTTGTACATTACAGAAATATAACTCCTTTAATCCCAAAACCCTAACTTGTAAATTGAAATGTTCATTTTTCTTAAAGGCAACTCTAAACCCTTAGTATGTTGAGAATGTAAAGCTATTAAACACTCTATATGGTCAAAAGTAAGTGCCCCCCTGACCTTCTCACCCATATGAGGTTCTTCCTGCATCTTTTAGCCCAAAGCTTATGACGACATCGAGATGTAGGATCTCTGTAGGTTTCCTGTATATTGATGGACTTGTCTTGGATTATTTTTAGTAATTGCATTTGGATTGTGTAGTTTTGGTAAATAAGAAACTACTTCTTCTAGAAATCAACATAATCATCTGTGCAGAGCAGCTGAAGTAAAATCTTGGTTTTTCCATTGGAGGATTTTTGTTTTTTTTTTTGTTTCCACTCTGGATCATGACTCAATCTCCGTATGTTCTGGTCTTGGACTTGATGACGGATTAACTTCTTCTCAGATTCATAATCATCTCACAGTTCTAACACAATTTTTAAACACAATTGTGAAACAATTTTCAGGTATTTGGATCATCCATGATGCGGAACAAACTTGAAAATGGGATGTGAAGTGTGTGTGTGTGTGTGTGTGTGTGTGTATGTGTGTCTGTCATTACTTTATTTTATTTTTCCTCTCATCAGCTCTGAGTATGAGCTCCTCTGACCCCGTCGCTGCAGCTCTGTGAACACATCCAGCGAGTTTCCAGGTCACCTGCCGCACATCCGAGCGAGAGTGCGTGTGTGTTTTGGTGGATGTGTGTGAGTGCTCATGCGTGTTGGAAGTTCACACGATCTCCAGGCACTAATGGAGACACGTACTGTATGCGTCACACTGTCTAGCGACGGCGGACGTGTGCTACGACTTCCACGCAGTTATGGCCGACTCTTGTCATTATAATCCATTTGGTTTCGCCGGTTAATGCGTGTTTTCATGACCGTTCAGAGAAATGGAGTCTGTTAACACACTCTTCTGCGCTCAAGGTTAGAGGATGTGCAGCAAACCTGCTCATGTGACGTGTTTTTAAATCAGTAATCACAGAAAAGAAAGCCAGGGGTGAAAAATAACCGGGTTTTAGTCTCAGACTGATGGGGTTTGAAATCGTCTCACTGTGATACTTTCACCCACTCAGACTCTCGCTATATTTAAATAATATCAGCCCACTTTACTTTTAGTTTTATACACAGTACGTGGATTTTCAACTAAACATCACATTCATTACAGCCTCCTGCTTGCACCGAGTCCAAAATGGCAAATATATCAATCAAAATATTCCTTTCAACATATTATTCACAAACAGTAATATTTCTGTTAACATTATACAGTAATAATAAAGTAGATAAAACAAAGATTTTCTTTCATTATATCCAGTAAGTTTTACAAATTGTGTCTAAAAAGCTGTAAAAATCGTCGACTGATGTGTTCAGCTTATTGAACGATTTTTGAACAACGTTGTGTGGATTGATTTATTTACTTACTTATTTATTTAGTTTTATATAAACTAAACTGTACTAAAAATTTTTTAATTTATTTATTTTTGCAAGAACTGATTGGTGATTGGTTCTCTTCCTGCTTGAGTGCATACACTGAACACAGAGCAAAAGCTGCCTCATTTGCATAGTCACTCCCACAAAACTCCATAAAAGGTCACGTGAACAAAGAGCTGGAACATGAAATGAACAATCAAGGGTAAAGTGTAAAAAGAATCCTATGCCAATATTACAAATTATGGACGACAATATCACAGATCAAGAAATGCAGTAACAAACGCTATTGATACGAAATAAAGTCGATCTAGTCGAGGTTTATGTTAGTTTTAGAATTGATTCGCTTTTCATGAATATTACATTTCTTTCGGCATGCAGATGTAACCGATTTTAATTTCACACCGTTGCGATTAAAGATATTTATTTATTAAGATATCAGAGTGTGAACGCTGCTACAGGCATGACACTCATCTGAAATCCACCAATAGGATCACAGCAAACAGACAGGACAGTTTGAGACACGTTAATAAACAAAACACTAACGAGCACAAAGCGTGTACTTATGACCTCAAGCTCACGTTGTGTTTATTCGATCCACTTTTCTGCACAAGCTGATTTCTCGGTCACACTGATGACGATTTACGTAGTTTGTCTGAACAGGAATGTATTTTAATTTACGGACAAATCTTGGGAGTCCTTTGTGAGAGTTCTGGACGGTTGATGTTTGGTGCTCAGAGGCACTTTATTCAGCTGGAAGGTTTAACTTACAAGATGATTCAGTGTGTTGAATGGGATTAAACCTGAGGGAGGAGACATGGAAAAAAAAAACTCTTTTACACACTGAGAGCATTAAACTTCAGTGTTCCTGTGAAAGGCCTCTAACAGGATCAAACATGCACGGTGTCACGTGACCGAGTCATTTGAGTCATTTGAGTCCGTGTGCCTTTTTTCCCCGTTGACAATAAATATGTAATCTTATAATAAGTTTATGAGGTTTTTAATTGAAGAAATATCAACCTGTAAAGGATTGTATTAAATCCACCTTTAATCACCAGCACATTCAATACTGTAAAAGGACAATACTAAAAATTTGTTTAACAACATAAACAATAAACGTTAAGACATTAACGTGTGACCTTACCATGTCACAACACTGTTTTTACATTAGGGATGAGAATTCCGATTCTTTTCGGTGACTTGGATCATTTGAGTCACTGAATCGTTTGACTCAATACTCTAACTCGACTCTTTTAACTTCCCCCAAAAAATGGTCCTGCTGGAAATGCTTATATTTTGCCCATTAAATGATCTATTTATTTATATAGTTAGTTAGTTAGTTAGTTAGTAATCTCATATGTACTTAAAAATGCAGTGCTTTGTATAATTATTTGCGCCCATGACTTTTGCCACGTTTTGTGATCACATTAGTGATTCAAACTCTGTGTCTTTGTATTTATTGATTATTCTACTGAACAACAAACACATTTTAACTAAAAACGACCCTGTAAACCATGTTAATAATTGGTATAA
>NC_083475.1:20925682-20940682 GCF_030014155.1 Tachysurus vachellii
AAGGCCTTATCACAATGTACTCCATTTGATGGAAACCCAACCCTTATAATCACTCTGTGAACACTATCTCCTTTGTGAAGCATGGTGCTGGTAGCATTGTGTTAGAGCAGTGGTCTTCACTATTTTTTTCATGTGAGCCACACTGATAGGACAAAGTCAATATGAGAGCCACTTTCACCGCAAAGTATGCCAAGTTATTCAGTCTTAAACAGCTTATCTGCTTAAATACAAATGTACAATATTGCAATACAATAATTACTCGAGTTGCGGATGATGCATGCTCCCCATCAGTTACCTCTTTTGTCACTGTCACATTGCTTTGTTGCTGTTCATTTTGTGCGCGGGATTGTTTGATAAGAAATCGATCAATTTTTTAGTCCGTGTGTGTACAGTAAACACAAGTTGTTAATTAGCATGAAACACAAACTAGCTTCAGGCAGGCTGCCAAAAACTGGCTATTGCGGAACGCAGTGAGTCAGTGACGAGTCAAATAATGTATATAAATATATATATTATTATTTGTAATAGAGCACATTCGTTTTTCTATGCTTCCCTGATTGTTTTTAATGTTATTTAAATGAAAAATACATTTTAACCACATGATCATATCATCGTATTATTTACTGCCATGCGAGCCGCATATTAAAGCTTGGCGAGCCGCAGGAGGCTCACGAGCCGCGCAATGAGTAACACTGTGTTAGAGGAACTGAGGGCAAGATGGATGAAGCCAAATATAAAGAGTAAAATGTTGTAGTCTACAAAGTACTGCGAAGCTACACTCTCTGGTGTCACCCGGATGAGGATGGGTTCCCTTTTCAGTCTGATTCCTGTGAAGGTTTCTTCCTCGTCTCATCTCAGGGAGATTTTATCAGAATCAGAATCAGTATCAGAAAGATCTTTATTGCCAGGTATGTTTTCGCATACGAGGAATTTTTCTTAGCACAGAATGACATTGACGAGACACGAACACACATTATTATGGGTTTAAATTCTAAATCTGTATCTAGGTTTGTTTAAGGCTGCTTCAGGACTTTAGGGATGGTAGAACAGCCCAGTCCTCAAGCTGATTGGGAATCTGTGGCAAGACTTGAGTAATCATTCGGGGATGTGCTAGCTTAGTGTTTCAGGCATTGATTTACCAAGTGGAAGGTTGTGAGTTCAAATCCCAGGTTCACCAAACTGCCACTGTTGGGCCCCTAAGCAAGACCCTAGCAAGTGTATGATGAAAAATGAACGTGGTTCTGGATAAGAGGGTCTGCCAAATGCCGTAAATGTCAATTTTTTCAAGAAGAATTGGCCGAAAATTTTAGAACCATCCAGGAAGTAAAGAAATTACAATCGCAACCAAATGTCTTTTTACTGAGCATTGACCAAGGGCATGAATACTACGTAACCCAACAGAGTTTTTGTTATTAACATTTTTGTCACAATTAAGAATTATTTTTGGACCCTTTGAACGTGGGGAAAAACTTTTCATTTATTTCTTTTCCACCAGTACAAAGTGTGGAAATATTCCAGGGGGCGAGTTGAAGAGTCATTATTAATGCTCAGATAGACGTGAACTGAGACGAGACAAAGTTTAGTCAGTAATTAATCAGTAATGCACTTTTCGAGCCTTTTGATGACAGTTTGTCATCTGATGCTGCCCTAAAGGAAAAAAATGTACTAAACAGTACCATTCATCACCACTAGGGGAGAAACCTTAAGGGTACATCTTCTAGAACTTTACAATACATCTTTCCCCTGGAAGCATGGATGTAGTGTACTGTACATTTAAAATGATTAATGATTAAGAGGTAAAGTTTTAAAGCTACACCACGTTCACCTTACTGTGGAAAAGACACACAGACACGGGAACAGTTTCTTCCCTCAGGCAATCCAGCTGATGAACACTTGACATACACGGAACACACAACACTATTCTTACATTATTTACTTAAAACACATACTTACTTATTTATATTTCAATTTGCACATTTTACCACTGTACATACAACTGTCTATATTATATATGTGTTCGTGTCAATGTCATTCTGTTGAGCTTCTGTACTAGAACAAATTCCTCGTATGTGAAAACATACTTGGCAATAAAGATCTTTCTGATTCTGATTCTGACAAGAGATGTTACAGTTTATTAGCAAAATATTAACAAACGATTAGCCTGATTTATACCGCTGCAGTTACTAAAGATGAACGAATGAATCTTTTTGCTGCTATAAAAAGCTCCAGTCTTCTGGAAAGATGTTCCGCTAGATTTTGGAGCATAGCCGTGTGAATTGTGAGCATTAGTGAGATCAGGCACTGATACCAGGATGGTGAGATGGGATGGGGTGCAATCAGTTCAATTCAATTCAATTCAAGTTTATCTGTATTGCGCTTTTTACAATTGACATTGTCTCAAAGCAGCTTTACAGAACATAAACATAGAACAAAAGGTTATTATAAAGAATAATATAAAGATTAATAGAATACAAAATTCAAGATTAGTTCATTCATTTTCTACCGCTTATCCGAACTACCTCGGGTCACGGGGAGCCTGTGCCTCAGGCGTCATTGGGCATCAAGGCAGGATACACCCTGGACGGAGTGCCAACCCATCGCAGGGCACACACACACACGCACACACACACTCTCATTCACTCACACAATCACACACTACGGACAATTTTTCCAGAGATGCCAATCAACCTACCATGCATGTCTTTGGACCGGGGGAGGAAACCGGAGTACCCGGAGGAAACCCCCGAGGCACAGGGAGAACATGCAAACTCCACACACACAAGGTGGAGGTGGGAATCGAACCCCCAACCCTGGAGGTGTGAGGCAAACGTGCTAACCACTAAGCCACTGTGCTCCCCCAATTCAAGATTAATATTAGATATATTTAAATGTGTTTGTATTTATCCCCAATGAGCAAGTCTGAGGTGACTCAGGTGACTGTGGTGAGGAAGGAACCTTAAGAGGAACCAGACACAAAGGGGAAGCTCATCCTCATATGGGTGACACTGGAGGGTGTGATTTTAAATATACAGTCTGATAAATGTTGTATGGATGCAAAATAAAAATCAGTGCTCCAGTTCATCCCAAAACTGTTCAGTGGGGTTGAGTCAGAATTCAGGACACGAAAGTTCTTCAGCTTTGAACCTTAAACCAAGACTTCATGGAGCTTGCTTTGTGCACAGAGGTATTGTCATGCTGGAACATGTTTGTCGTCTTAATAAAGGCCAAGGAAAGGAAATAGTCATGTCAAGCATTCAGAGACCTTTTGTGTGTGTGACTTTGTGGAAACAGTTTGGAGAAGAACCTCACATGAGACCAGAGGTGCATTTACTTTTGGTCATGTGTAGTGGATATGTTTATTATGATTATTACAATTGAAGACTGCATCTGTTGTAATTGTTAGTGTATTGTGTGAGAAGAGAAATATCACCACAGTTTGTGTTTACTTTAGTTTTGTTTTCGCGCAACAAAAGCATCTGAAAATCGGTAGTATTTTATGCCTCAGTTCGGTTCCGGGGGTAAAAAAAAGTCAAGGTTGGTGGAGTCACAGCTTTGAGTCCCGGAATCTCCGCATCCTCACATTCCACACCTCCTTTACTCCGTCTCTAGCTGCGCACCGAACGCGCTTTTTACGCACTTGCGCAATTTGCGCAGCGCGCGCGCGCGCCTCCTCCGTTTCAACCTCTTTATCGCGGAAGCTGACGTCACTGAGCGCGCGTGCACGCGCCCTTCAACCCACATATTACATCCTCCTTCTTCTGCCATCAGAACATCTCAGATCCGCTCAGCAAACCGCTTCACGCACCGTCGAGGACGCAGAGACATTTCACACCCTCACACCTGATGTACGTACCGCACACCATATTCTCTCGTGTAGGGGTCATTTAATACACAGAGCGCGTGCACTTAGACCAGGTGCAAAAAAAAAAAAAAAATCACAAGAAATGTGTGTGTGATTGTTTCCAGGTTTAATAGGACTCATCTGCGACTATATTTTCTCTGTTTTCTGCGCGTGCTTTAGTTTGTTTTGTGTATCTGTGTGTTAGTGTGTGTCTGTGTTAGTGTGTTTGTGTGTGTGTGCTTGCTTGTTTGTTTGTGCTTGTGTGTGTGTGCTTGCTTGTTTGTTTGTGTGTGCTTGTGTGTGTGTGTGCTTGCTTGTTTGTTTGTGTGTGCTTGTGTGTGTGTGCTTGCTTGTGTGTGTGCTTGCTTGCTTGTTTGTGCTTGTGTGTGTGTGCTTGCTTGCTTGTTTGTGTGTGCTTGTGTGTGTGTGTGTGCTTGCTTGCTTGTTTGTGTGTGCTTGTGTGTGTGTGCTTGCTTGTTTGTTTGTGTGTGCTTGTGTGTGTGTGTGCTTGCTTGTTTGTTTGTGTGTGCTTGTGTGTGTGTGCTTGCTTGTGCTTTTTGTGTGTGTGTGTGTGTGTGTGTTGTATTGTGTAGTTTTGAGAGCGTATCAGATTTAAGAAATTCTATGTTCAGTTCTATAGCAGTTGCGCAACACGACCATGTTCTATTAAATATTCTATTTTTTTAGTTGCGTATTTATGCCGAACTAAATACGTGTGTGTGTGTGTGTGTGGTGTGTGTGTGCGCGCGCATCGGCGTTAAACGAACCGACATGAACTTGACCTTGTGCTGTAAAAACTGCGCGTTTATTGTTTTGGAAACACGAGCAGATCCAGTGAAGGGTGTTAGAAGGTCGCCTGCTGCCCCGGAGAAGAGAAACTGGAGCTGAATTCCGTACAAAAGCGTTTTGTTGCACAGTTTCATCACTTTATGTCTCTGTATTCAAATCTTTCCGTTATTTAACAGCGTTACATCCGGGACACTGAGTGACACGTCGTGTCTCCAACAAGACACAGGGGTGTTACGGTGTGATCTGTTCACGGTGTGAACAATATAAACATCACGGTTTTACACGTGTCTAAAACTGGGAACAATACAAACAACCCTCCCCCCCCGACACACACACACACACACACACAGTGGAAGAATCTGAGATGCTAACGTGATGCTAATTCCGAGATTTTCCTAAGAAAGTTTATTACTCTGTAGAGGTTTAGGAAGAGATTTGGAGCCTAGGTTACATTTCCCTTTTACCCAGAAAGATTCTTTCAGCTTTATTATAAAAAAGTAATTATGGTCAGATTATAGAGCGTTTATAGAGCGTTGATCCACATTCCCAGGTGAAAGATGGATATTAAAGGTACAAAAGGATAAGCCGGGTTATTAGGTTTTGTGGGTGTGTCCTGTAACAGAACAATGAGAAGATGCTCTGATGGTGTACAATGGAGCAGAGTTTGCTTGTAGCGATGTTATTTGTAAAGCGAAAAAGTTTTGTGGGGGAAAAGAAATAAATGTAACCTGAAACATTAAGGATATGTAAGGAGAGAGAGAGATCGTGTGTGTGTGTGTGTGTGTGTGTGAGAGAGAGATCGTGTGTGTGTGTGTGTGTGTGTGTGTGTGAGAGAGAGAGACCGTGTGTGTGTGTGAGAGAGAGAGAGATCGGGAGTGTGTGTGTGAGAGAGATTGTGTGTGTGTGTGTGAGAGAGAGAGATCAGGAGTGTGTGTGTGTGAGAGTGAGAGAGAGATCGGGAGTGTGTGTGTGAGTGAGAGATCGGGAGTGTGTGTGTCTGTGTGTGTGTGTGTGTGTGTGTGAGAGAGAGAGATCGGGAGTGCGTGTGTGTGTGTGTGAGAGAGAGATTGTGTGTGTGTGTGTGTGTGTGTGTGTGTGAGAGATCGTGTGTGTGTGTGTGTGTGAGAGAGATCAGGAGTGTATGTGTGTGTGTGAGTGAGAGATCGGGAGTGTGTGTGTGTGTGTGTGAGAGAGAGAGAGATCGGTGTGTGTGTGAGAGAGAGATTGTGTGTGTGTGTGTGAGAGATCGTGTGTGTGTGTGTGTGTGTGTGTGTGTGTGTGTGTGTGTGTGAGAGAGATCAGGAGTGTATGTGTGTGTGAGTGAGAGAGAGAGATCGGGAGTGTGTGTGTGTGTGAGAGATAGGGAGTGTGTGTGAGAGAGATCGGGAGTGTGTGTGTGTGTGTGTGTGTGAGAGAGATCAGGAGTGTGTGTGTGTGTGTGTGTGAGCCTCGCTTTACAAGTGAAAGTGATACTTGTTTCTGAATCGACTCACTGCAGGAAGTGAATCAAACACTGTGTGTTTTGGGGGTGCAGTGTTTTGTATGTTAGCTACTAAACCAGAGCCAAAGCACAAACACTGTGTGTTCTGGACAAACTGAAAAGAGAAAATAAACACTGAATGTTGCAGATGATTTTTTTTATTTGTTTGTTTTATTTGTAGAGTTATTTAATCATTTATTGAGCTCAAGCTGAGTTTTGTTCACTCCTGCATTCACCTTTTTCTGTCTCTGTATTTCTGAGCCACACATGGAACGTTATTTTCAGGATGTTTTCAGACCGTTGTTGTTGTTGATCGTGTAGTATGTTAGATTTAAAATATTTGACGCGCACAAATTGTTGTCGGTGCTTCCTTTATGTGTACGCCTTTGATTTGTCCTAAGGGTGCACAAACTTTTGCACTCAGCCTCACTTCATGTCCGGATATGCCAGAGCGGGTTTTATCAGGAGAGTTATATTAATGTTGTTATATGTAGCTCTTTACGCAATACTCTCTCTCACACACACTCACACACTCACACACACACACACACTCACACACTCACACACACACATTCATGCCTGTGGCCTGTTCTAGTTTTTATCATTTTGGCATCGTGTCATTTCAGGATTAGCAAGTGCCCTGGCTAGAAAAGAACAAGGGGGGATTAGCGGCATATTGGCGCTCTCACGTGTCACGTGTGCACGTGAAGTCGAAGTCGACCTTTTAACTCTGAACTTTAACACAATTGAAAACGATTCAGAATCAATTCTATCAGTGCTTTACTGCATTACATCAAGTATCATACACTGTGTCCTGCTGTTATTGGAAAATAAACACCACCTCGTCTTGTTTTATTTCTCACGTAACTCGGCAGTTAGAAGCAATAGATCTTTTGTTATACGTCATATTTTTTATCTGTTAGTTCTTACAAAAGCACCAAATCTGAACCAATCATTCATTTGATTCACAAATGATTCACTCTGATGTTGCAGTGTTTCATCGGTTCCATATTCACGACTTTAGTTTCTACCTGCATTTCCAGTTAGAAGTTAAAACGGCTCGTTAGCTCGCTTTGCTAATCGTATCTGAGAAAAAGTACCAATCAAGCAATTAATAATTTAGTGATCTTAGAAGCATACAGTGTTGTATAAAGTAGTAGAAAGCAATACTTGTGTAAAAGTACAAGTATCGTACTAGAAAAAGACTTTAGTAGAAGTGAAAGTTACCTTTTAGAATATTACTCAAGTAAAAGTCATAAAGTATCTGATATTTACTGTACTTAAGTATCAAAAGTCATTTTCTGATATTTAATGTACTTAAGTATTTGAAGTAAAAAGTAAATTTTCAGTGATTTTCTGTAGGCATAAGATCAGGGGCGGTTCTAGGGTCTCATCTTTAGGGGGTTTTAGTCCTCAGTGAGAATTTAAAACAAGAAGAGTTTTATATTATATATTATATGACTACATAGTAAGCCAAAAGTTATGGGATTATTAAATGGCAAAAGTGGACACCAAAATTTTATGCATGATGTAATGATGCCAGTCTTGAATCAGATCAGTTCATGTATGTGTGCATTCTCTACAAACAGTGTGTCTAATGAATGGATTGTTTGCATTAATATTTTGTTTGTGCTACAACTCTGGTAATAAGAATAGTGACATTTCACTGCTTTTGGTTGGCGTCTTTGCGGCTTTCCGCCGATTAACGTTATAGATAAACGTCTCCAGCTCTGACTGCGCGTGCACGCTGTGTGTCCCTGTGCTTCTCCGTAGAGCGTGAGGAGCGTAATGTAATCTAGGAGCAGTGATTCACCAAACCTCCCTTATTGCAGTCGCACACATTTCTTCTGATTTTATAGAAATATAACAGAGTAAAAGTTTACATTTTATTTAGGAAATGTAGTGGAGTAAAAGTGAAAGTTGACATAAATTTAAATAGCGAAGTAAAGTACAGATGCGTGACATTTCTACTTAAGTACAGTAACGAAGTATTTGTACTCCGTTACATTACAACACTGGAAGCATCTAACATTTGACCATCTGAACAAAACACTCGACTGAACATCAGTGTTAGCTGGTACATGCCCACAAGAGACAAACTGCAGAGTTTAATTAAAGCACTCTAAACATCATGAGGATGATAAAGAAACGTGTGAATGTTTGTGTAGTAAACGCTGTAACTCTTGGTGTAGATCATGGCTTCAGTCCTGGAGAAACTCATCACCTCTCTGAGCAGCGGCCCGGCTGAACCTCCCACCAACAAGGTGACTGTGGTGGGAGTGGGGCAAGTGGGCATGGCCTGCGCTGTTAGCATCCTGCTCAAGGTAAGAGATCTCACACACACACACTTCCAATGTCATGCTCCATATCTCTCTCATATCTCTCTCTCGCTCTCACACTAGGACCTGTGTGACGAGCTGGCGCTGGTCGACGTGCTCGAGGACAAACTGAAAGGAGAGATGATGGACCTGCAGCATGGCAGCCTCTTCCTCAAGACCCATAAGATCATCGCCGATAAGGGTGAGATGTCTATGACCAAACAAATCTTTGTTCTAAATGGTTCTCTAAACGATTCGTTAGTTCGACTTCACAATTGCGCAAGTGATTCGCTTCGACGTGCGATCAAACTGTTGCATTTTATATATTACAAATAAATGTCAGTTACAAACACCAGACCTTAAAAATACTCGGAATCGTTTACTGACTGATTCATGAAACACAAAACACAACTCATGATGTGAATCGTTTTAGACCGACTCACTTTCTTGTGTACTTGATTAGTTGCGTTTATACCTTCCTTAATTTCTTAGCTAATTCTTTCCATCTTTCCCTCGTTCCTTTCATCCTTCTGTACGTTCTTACTTCTTTACCTACTCCTTCTATACTTGCATACTTTTTTCTGTGCTTCCTTCTTTTCTTAAAAATAGCTAGATATTTGTTATTTGACTAAATTCTATAGATAAAGAAAATAAAACAAACAAATGCGAATGTTCCATTTCCTCTTTTTGTGTATTTTTCTCTTTCCACATTTTTTTTCCTGATTATTCTGAATCCTGTTACATTATTTTATTGTATTTTATTTTTACTACGTAGTGATCCTGAGGTCTAGACGTTTGTAGAACTCCGTAGCTACGTTATTAACTCTGTTGATTGACCGACAGACTACTCTGTGACGGCCAACTCTCGCATCGTCGTGGTGACGGCCGGCGTCCGTCAGCAGGAGGGCGAAAGCCGCCTCAACCTGGTGCAGAGGAACGTCAACATCTTCAAGCACATCATCCCTCAGATCGTCAAACACAGTCCCAACTGCATCCTCATCGTCGTCTCCAACCCGGGTGAGACCCAATTCCAGAACACTACTACACAATTAAACTCGAATGTTAAAAAGAAAATCATCCGTAACACGATAAATTCTTAAAACTGCCCTAAAAATATAAGAACAAATTCCCCCAAAATTTCTTCACCACTGTAGAAAGAGAAAATGTAGTTATAAGTCTACAAAGGGAAATTAAATATATAGGAAAAAAATCCTATTAGTGCCTTTCTAAGAATGAGAAGGTAATAATTATTTAGTAATTGATTCATTTTCAGCCTCAGTACCACCACCATGCTTCAAACTGAAGAAACTTTTTTTTTATGAATCATTTCGGACCAAACGCACGACCGGTTAGTGTTTTGGAGAACATGTTGTGTAAAGCTGTTGATTTTAATTCCCACACAGTGGACATCATGACGTACGTGACGTGGAAGCTCAGCGGCCTTCCCAAGCACCGCGTCATCGGCAGCGGCACCAACCTGGACACGGCTCGGTTCCGCTTCATCATGGCCGAGAAGCTGGGCATCCACGCCAGCAGCTTCAACGGCTACGTCCTGGGAGAACACGGAGACTCCAGTGGTGAGGCTCTGAGACACACGCGGGGGTAGATGGCGGTTAGGGAGATGATGATGATGATGATGTTGATGATAGTGCAAGTTTCCGATTTTATGCAGTACTTCACTATTGTAGATGAAAATGAAGTCTTCCTGGTTCCTGTGCTCCTCAGTGCCTGTATGGAGCGGCGCTAACGTCGCCGGAGTGAACCTGCAGAAGCTCAACCCGGCCATCGGGACCGATGCGGACAGCGAGAACTGGAAGGAGGCTCACAAGATGGTGGTGGACAGGTATGAATGTAAATGAAGAAATAACTATAGAGAAGATGAGCACGTGCTAACCAAACCGATTAACGGATTTTACACTCGTATCTCGAACGCAGATGGAACTAAATAAATAAATAAATAGATAGATAGATAAAAGGGAAAAAAATCTGCTTTTGATGATAAAATTAATTGAATTAAATAAATGATATGGGTCTTAATGCAGATAGTTAAATAACACAGCTAGTTATAATATTGTAGCTATTAACACAGTGAAGCTCATTATAATAACGTAGCGATACGTTTTAGACTTTTAATGATTCACTGTTTGTGACCGAATCTGATTCAGTCGGATTTAGATTCAGTGTTTAAACGATTCGTTGTTGACGTCACTGAATCAGCTCTGATTTTCGGGTCATGATGTGTTGTGTGCGGTACGATTAGCATCGGTGGGACGTCATGTGACTTTGTTTACACGTTAAAATCAAAACAGTGACTGATGAAGATCAAAACGTTTGTAAACATCAGGCATGAAGCAAGACACGACCTTTACTTTAACCCATGATGGACTTTGTCCTTCACAAACAGGACGAGTCCCTTGTCTGATTTCTGTCCCAATTACACAACCTCCACGTGTGCAGCTAAACAAACCCCTTCCTCTGGATCGGACAGGTCTGAGGTGGCGTCAGACTCACTGACCGGAGAATATCCTTGTTTATTTCCCTTAATGAAAGTGTGTGTGTGTGTGTGTGTGGTCACAGTGCCTATGAGGTGATTAAGCTGAAGGGTTACACTAACTGGGCCATTGGAATGAGCGTCGCTGATCTGACTGAGAGCCTGGTGAAGAACCTGAGCAGAGTCCATCCTGTCTCCACCATGGTCAAGGTGAGACGCACACACACGCATACACACACTGCTGTTTAGACGTCGTTTTCGATTGTTTTGAAGTTCGAGGTGGAGATGTTCTGGCTGATCTGTGTGTATATTTGATGACCTACAGCTCCACCTAGTGGTCAAATCAGGTATCTTTAGAATTAGATTTGAATGTGACCCAAAGGCAACATGTGGAGAACAGGATCCAGCTCTAACCCCATATATTTCTGTATATTCTACCACATCGCAGTTACATTAGTCATCTTCAGGACCGAGGTGTGTGTGTGTTTAGGGCATGTACGGGATCGGTGATGAGGTTTATCTCAGCCTGCCCTGCGTCCTGAACTCCAGCGGTGTGACCAGTGTGATCAACATGACCCTGAGTGACGGTGAGGTCGGGCAGCTCAGGAAGAGCGCTGACACTCTGTGGAACATCCAGAAAGACCTGAAGGACCTGTGAAGTCCTCCTGTAGCGGCCAAACACACAGACACACACTTCTAACACCCCCACTTAACACATAGATGTAGGAAGTGGATATATTTTTGTGTTTTTCACTTTCATTGTTTAAGCTCTGAATCCTTTCTTTCCTTCTGTGGCGTGAATAACGTTCTGTAACGTCAGTTTTTCACAAATCTATAGAAGCGAAGGAGTTTTGTAGTCTTTCTGGAACCAGACTGAAATATAGCGATATATTTCCCTAAAAAACTAAATCTGAGTCAAAAATAAATACATCATTCATTAAATCCTAATTCTTGTGTTTGTGATTTTTTTCCCCGTCTTGACACACACTAGACACTTAAATTAAATTCAACATCTAAGTAAATAAATAGGAACGAGTTTAATGTTGGAAAACAAAACAAAAATACAAAACATACACATGATGAAAAGAGTGCAGAACAAATCTGTGTTTAATAAACAGGCCAAAAATGTCCATCACAACAAGAGCTCCAGTTTATCCAGCTCATAGGAATTGCACTTGTTTGTGTGTCTGTGTGTGTGTGTGTGTGAATGATGTCTGTATGTGTGTATGGTGTGTGTGTGTGTGTGTGTGTGTGAATGATGTCTGTATGTGTGTGTGTGAATGATGTATGATGTGTGTGTGTGTGTGTGTGTGTGTGTCTGTGTCTGTCTTGTAAATGATGTCTGTGTGTGTGTGTCTGTGAATGATGTGTGTGTCTGTCTGTCTTGTATGTGTGTGTGAATGATGTCTGTACTGTATGTGTGTGTGAATGTCTGTGTCTGTCGTGTGTGTGTGTGTGTGTGTGTGTGTGTGTGTGAATGATGTCTGTATGTGTGTGTAAATGGTGTGTGTGTGAATGATGTGTGTGAATGATTTTGTGTGTGTGTGTGAATGGTGTCTGTGTCTGTCTTGTGTGTGTGTGTGTGTGTGTGTGTGTGTGTTTATGATTTCATGACCCCTCCTCCAGTTCTCTCACAAACAGCAGAAGTGGGAGAATCTTCCTCATTCTGTGGCTTTTTAATCTTCCGTCTCTCTTCCCGAAGCGCAGCCCGAACGGGTTGTAGTTAAATTTGCTGCGAGTTAAACGATGCTTGCAGGAAATGTGGCTCTCAGAATCCTTCTCTTTTAACAAGAAGCAAATCCTGTCGTCTTCTGAGGTGCTGCGCTCGTCCATGTCTCTCTGATCCGTTTCTCCAAGTCCGGGGAACTCTACAAAAAGTCCAGGGGACAATATCAGCTTTATAAATAAATAAACTTCATCTTTTATAAACACTTTATTTTAGGGAACACGTAAAACACCTGAATTAAAACACTGCTCATGTTTAATTCGGAATGTTTCTAGTATGGCATTTTATAATGATTTTTTTTTAAAGAATATATTTACTGGATTTTCACCACCAACACAAATAAATAAATAAATAAATAAACAAATAAATTCACATTTGGTTTGAATTAATCCTCTGTTTAAGACTTTTAGGTTCTCAGTCTTCTACATTTAATGTATTTTAAGAGTTAATAAAAGATGAATAAATAATAGATCCTCCATATAATTAATCTAGAATTTATTCCTCATTAATTAAATCCATTTCTAGTCTCTAAGTAATAAAAGTAAAGTAAAAAAATAAAAGTTGGATACACCCTGGACGGAGTGCCAACCCATCACACACACACACACACACACACTCTCATTCGCTCACACACTACGGACAATTTTCCAGAGATGCCAATCAACCTACCATGCATGTCTTTGAACCGGGGGAGGAAACCGGAGTACCCGGAGGAAACCCCCGAGGCACGGGGAGAACATGCAAACTCCACACACACAAGGTGGAGGCGGGAATCGAACCCCAACCCTGAAGGTGTGAGGGGAACGTGCTAACCACCGTGCCCCCTCAGTCACTTTCTCATTTGATATAAATTTAGAAATTCAGAAAAAGAAAGATTTAAACAGAAAAAATATATAATATTATTATGTGCCCCCCTCTTACTTTACCGTGTCCCCCTCTTACTTTACTATTTTTCTTTATTTTTTACATCATATCTACTCTGATACTTTTTTGTCTGCTGCATTATATATTTCAATTCGCTTTATCAGTTTATTTATATTTATTTATCTCTAACATCTATCTCTAATGATCAAGCCCGAGGTGACAGTGGTGAGGAAAAACTCCCTGAGATGATGTGAGGAAGAAGGAACCAGACTCAGAAGTGAACCTCATCCTCACTGAATCTAAATAATGTCATTTCTATAACAGTTTCTAGTCCAGTGGAATTGTGTGACCAGGTCAGAGTCGTTACTGATTTAACACTAATTCCTTTAAACCGACTGTGAAATCTGTTCGCATTCAGTTTTATTATTTAGAGTTGAGATTAATGCACTTTTAATTAACTTTTATTTATTTAATTAATGTATTATTAATATTATCTCAGCTTGTCTTTGACAGTTGAAGCCTGGAGAAATAGGTATGATTGATTGATTGATTGATTGATTGATTGATTGATTGATTGATTGATTGATTGAGTCTGTGCTTAAATAGCCTCATATTCCTTGGCTGGTAGGAGAGGAACCTGATGTGGTCTCCTGCTCCTGAAAGCTCATCTACTTCAAGGTTTGATGTGCTGCAGATTTCTCTCTTATCTCTGTTTAAAAGACGTTTCTACAAAACAAAACAGAACTTTCTCTCACAGGATTCTTTTAGTTTTTTTGCACCATTCTGTGTTGTGTAAAAATCCCAGCAGTTCCTTAAATACTCCAACCGAGGCATCTGGCACCAACACCCATGCTGTGAAAATGCCTTTATTTTGATGTTAAATGTGAAGAGTATCTGAAGCTCTTGATGCCTATCTGCATAATTGTACACATCCTGCTGCTGCTACACGATTGGCTGATTATATCACTGCAGAAACGTGCTATAAGGTGTTCCTAATAAAGTGGACGTTGATTATATATGCTAATGTGTTTAATTAGTTCCTACACAGCAAGAAGAATCTACAGCAGGGAAAAATATGAAATCCTAATTTTTTTTTTGTTCTGGGAAAAAAGAAAAAAGGGGACACTATAAAAAATTTTACTTTTTTTTTTAGATTTTTATTATTTAAAAAAAATAGAGCTTTTAAATTTCGAAGCTTGTTTGATATTTAATGACACAGTCGCTTTCTCATTCATTCATTCATTCATTCATTTTCTACCGCTTATCCGAACTACCTCGGGTCACGGGGAGCCTGTGCCTATCTCATGCGTCATCGGGCATCAAGGCAGGATACACCCTGGACGGAGTGCCAACCCATCGCAGGGCACACACACACACTCTCATTCACTCACGCAATCACACACTATGGACAATTTTCCAGAGATGCCAATCAACCTACCATGCATGTCTTTGGACCGGGGAAGGAAACCGGAGTACCCGGAGGAAACCCCC
>NC_083475.1:20945682-20958182 GCF_030014155.1 Tachysurus vachellii
ATCACCAACAAAGGTGAGAGTCAGTGGGACACTCACAATCCAGACTTTCAATCCGTTTCATCATTCAATCTGAGAAGGTGTTCAGGTGTTATAAGGTGTTATAGATGCAGAAGTCTTCGTTTCGTTTACAAATCCATTAGATTCAATGATAATGTCAACCTCTAGAATGTTCCGATGATTCACTCCTTTTTTCTTAATTAATTAAATATTTTCAGTTCATAATTTGGGTTGTATTGTATTGTACTTTAGTGACAATGATATTTGATAAGACACATCAATAATGGAATGAAAACGGAACGAGAGAACATGCTTTTCTTCTTCCTATGATCTTCAGAAAATTTGAATGCCTGTTGATCACATGACTAGTAACTAGAGATGTAAGTGGAGATGTTTTTAGAGCATTTTAATGATTATATTTAAAGGTAAATTGTAGCTAAGGAGCACAGGAACAGCCCAAAGCTGTAGACTTTGAAGGTTTTATTTTTAAGTGATTTATCTGAACTAAAAGTTGTTATGAAGGAAACTTCAGCTGAGTTTAAAGTATTTTATCTTTATCTTACATACAGATTTGTAAATGGAATATCAGTGGAAAACAAACATCACTCCAATCGTCAACCTTTTGTACTTTTTTATATTTAGATTATTATGTTCTCATAATACTAAATTCACTCAAAGAGCATAGAACTAATATCATTATTAGTAAAAGTGCAATACAATACAATAAGATGCCCTTACTATAGAATAAATGTGATAAAGTGTCCTGTAGGGTCCTCCAGTAATAGATAATTTCATGTCATGCCCTCAATTTTGCCCCTACAGAATATTGCCCCTATAGAATGTGATATTGTGCCCTTTAGGGTACCCCTACATTATATAATGTGATATCTTGCCCTCTAGGCTGCCTCTACAGTTTATAATGTGATATTTACATTTAGCAGACCTCCTTATCCAGAGTGACTTACATTTTATCTCAATTTATACAATTGAGCAATTTAGGGTTAAGGGCCTTGCTCAGGGGCCCAGCAGTGTCAACTTGATGGGCCTGGGATTCGAATTCATGACCTTCCGATCAGTAGTTCAACACCTTAACCACTGAGCTACCACATCCCTGATATCATGCCCTCTAGGGTGCCCCTACAGTATATAAGGTGATATAGTGCCCTCTAGGGTGCCTCTGCAGTTTATAATGTGATACCGTGCCCTCTAGGGTGCCTCTACAGTATATAAGGTAATATGGTGCCCTCTAGGGTACCCCTACATTATATAATGTGATATCATGCCCTCTAGGGTGTCTCCAGTTTATAATGTGATATTTACATTTAGCAGACCTCCTTATCCAGAGTGACTTACATTTTATCTCAATTTATACAATTGAGCAATTGAGGTTAAGGGCCTTGCTCAGGGGCCCAGCAGTGTCAGCTTGATGGGCCTGTGATTCGAATTCATGACCTTCCGATCAGTAGTTCAACACCTTAACCACTGAGATACCACATCCCTGATATCATGCCCTCTAGGGTGCCCCTACAGTATATAAGGTGATATAGTGCCCTCTAGGGTGCCTCTACAGTTTATAATGTGATATCATGCCCTCTAGGGTGCCCCTATATTATACAAGGTGATATAGTGCCCTCTAGGGTGCCTCTACAGTTTATAATGTGATATCATGTCCTCTAGGGTGCCCCAACAGTATATAATGTTATATAGTGCCCTCTAGGGTGCCTCTACAGTATATAAGGTGATATAGTGGCCTCTAGGGTGTCTCTATAGTTTATAATGTAATACTGTGCCCTCTAGGGTGTCTTCTAGGGTGCCCCTACAGTATATAATGTGATATAGTGCCCTCTAGAGTGCCCCTTATAGTAGATTATGTAATATAGTGCCCTCTAGGGTGCCCCAATAGTACATAATGTGATATTGTGCCCACTATGGTGCCCCTTATAGCATATAATGTAATATCATGCCCTCTAGTGTGCCCTGTAGGGTTCCACCACAATATATAATGTGATAGTGCCCTCTAGGGTGCTCCTACAAAATAATGTGATTATAGTGCCCTAGATAAAATTTGATATTCTTCCTTTAAGGGTGCCTGTGCAGTTTATTATGTGATATAGTGCCCTCTAGGGTGTCCCTACAGTATATAATGTGATATAGTGCCCTCTTGGGTGCCCCTACAGTATATAATGTGGGATGTAGGATGTGGTAGCTCAGTGGTTAGGGTTTTGACTACTGATCGGAAGGTCATTGGTTCGAATACCAGGTCCACCAAGTTGCCACTGCAGGGCAGTCCAAGGCCCTTAACCCTCAAATGTATAAACTGAAAAAAATGTAAGTCACTCTGGATAAGTGTCTGCTAAATGCTGTAAATGTGATGCGATAAAGTGCCCTCTAGGGTGCCCTTACAGTATATAATGTGATATATTGCCCTCTAGGCTTCCCCTACAGTATATAATGCGATAAAGTGCCCTCTACGGTGTCCCCACAGTATGTAATGTGATATAGTGCCCTTTATGTGATATTGAGTACAATTAATAATGTGGTAACAAGTCTAATAGGTAGTGTCCTTGTAATTGTTTTACCCCCTGCCCCTCAGGGAGCCTTTGTATGCTCCTGCACAAAATGAAACTTCATAGGCAAAATATTGCCTAATCTCAGATTTATTCAGTCTTCTCTATTTGACTACAAAGGTTTTTGCTCCCCCACATGAAGCATTGACTGAATCTCTTCTCCTTCTCTTCTTCGTTCCTCTTCCTCTTCTCCAGTGGGGGGAATTTACACCGTCATCCAGACCAAAGCTAAAATCACAGTGGATGAGTGGGGTGAGAACTTCTTCATGATGGGCCCTTATTACGAACACAACTTCAAGACACAGGTGGAGAAGTGTGAACCTACTAACCCTGCCGTGAAGGCAGCCTTGGAGGCCATCACCAACAACGGCTGCCAGGTAGATCATGTTAAATCCACAAGGGGGCTTCAAAGGGTGGGGTAGTTATGTTGATTTCAAAGAAATAATCTCCTTACATTTTTACTTAGATCTTCAAAGTACTTGTTAAACTTTCTGATCCAGCCAATCACAGGCCACTGTATATCTAACAACTGAGCTTGAGTTTAGCATCCAATTATTTCAGTTTAGCATCCGATCGCTTCCATTCAATATCTGATTACTTTAGTTTAACATCTGATCACATCAGATTAGCATCTGATCACCTCAGTATAGTATCTGATCACCTCAGTATAGCATCTGATCACCTCAGTTTAGCATCTGATCACCTCAGTATAGTATCTGATCACCTCAGTATAGCATCAGATCACCTCAGTATAGCATCTGATCACCTCAGTTTAGCATCTGATCACCTCAGTATAGTATCTGATCACCTCAGTATAGTATCTGATCACCTCAGTTTAGCATCTGATCACCTCAGTATAGCATCTGATCACCTCAGTTTAGCATCTGATCACCTCAGTATAGTATCTGATCACCTCAGTATAGCATCTGATCACCTCAGTATAGCATCTGATCACCTCAGTTTAGCATCTGATCACCTCAGTATAGTATCTGATCACCTCAGTATAGCATCTGATCACCTCAGTATAGCATCTGATCACCTCAGTATAGCATCTGATCACCTCAGTTTAGCATCTGATCACCTCAGTATAGCATCTGATCACCTCAGTATAGCATCTGATCACCTCAGTTTAGCATCTGATCACCTCAGTTTAGCATCTGATCACCTCAGTATAGCATCTGATCACCTCAGTTTAGCATCTGATCACCTCAGTTTAGCATCTGATCACCTCAGTATAGCATCTGATCATCTCAGTTTAGCCACTGATCATTTCAGCATCTGATTACTTTAGTCCAGCATCAGATCCCTTTATGATCCGATTACTTCAGACCAGCATCCAATCCCTTTAGCATTTGATAACTTTGGTCCAGCATCAGATCCCTTTACGATCCGATTACTTCAGTTCAAGATCCAATCTCTTTAGCATCTGATCACTTCAGTCCAGCATCAGATCCCTTTTTGATCCGATTACTTCTCATCATCCGATCCCTTTAGCATCTGATCATTTCAGTTCAGCAACCAATCTCTTTAGCATTTGATCATCTCAGTTCCGTATCTGATTACTTCAGCTCAAAATCCAATCTAATTCCTTTAGCATCTGACTACTTCAGCTCAACATCTGATCTGATCTGTTAAGCATCTAAGTCAGCAACAACATGTGAATAGCAACACATTTACAGGCAAAACGATGTAGTTCCTTTAAAACTAAAACACTTACAGTTGAAGAGAAACAATAAAAGTTGGTTTACACATAAAAACTTGAGTGTTTTGAGTTTGACGCAGAGTCTGAGTTTGACGCAGAGTCTATATGTTCACTTGTTTGAAGGGAAGTCGTGGCCTAATGGTTAGAGAGTTTGACTCCTAACCCTAAGGTTGTGGGTTCGAGTCTTGGGCCAGCAATACCACGATTGAGGTGCCCTTGAGCAAGGCACAGAACCCCCTCAACTGCTCCCTGGGTGCCGCAGCATAAATGGCTGCCCACTGCTCTTTGTGTGTGTTCACGGTGTGTGTGTTCACTGCTGTGTGTGTGCACTTTGGATGGGAGAACGAATTCTGAGTATGGGTCATCATACTTAGCTGTATGTCACTTCACTTGAGTGTATTTTCACTCTGATTCAACTCCTTAATACATATAGACATATAGAAATAAATCTCCAGAAGTCTGAAGCTGTATTAAGAGTGTTTGAATTTGTGCAGATGTCATTGGACGGTGACTGATTTTGTTTTGCTTGTAAACGAGCGATTTTGACATCACAAGCCAGAAGATGGTGCTGATAGACCTTGACAATCACAGACTGCTTTCACAGAGAGAGAGAGAGAGAGAGAGAGAGAGAGAGAGAGAGAGAGAGAGAGAGAGAGAATTGAATTAAGCTGTTGCCTGTTGATAGAGAAATGGATATGGAGAAATGTGTGTGTGTGTGACAGTGTTGTAACGTAACAGAGTACAAATACTTCGTTACTGTACTTAAGTAGAAATGTCACGCATCTGTACTTTACTTCGCTATTTAAATTTATGTCAACTTTCACTTTTACTCCACTACATTTCCTAGATAAATGGATACTTTTATTCCCGATATGTTTCCATAAAATCAGAAGAAATGTGTGTGACTGCAATAATGGAGGTTTGGTGAATCACTGCTCCTAGATTACATTACGCTCCTCACGCTCTACGGAGAAGCACAGGGACACACAGCGTGCACGCGCAGTCAGAGCTGGAGGCGTTTATCTATAACGTTAATCGGCGGAAAGCCGCAAAGACGGCAACCAAAAGCAGTGAAATGTCACTATTCTTATTACCAGAGTTGTAGCACAAACAAAATATTAATGCAAACAATCCATTTAGTACTAAATAAAAATAACATTTATTGATTTGTTCTTTGTCTTGTGAATATTTATTTATTAATGACTGCATTCATTGGACACACTGTTTGTAGAGAATACACACATACATGAACTGATCTGATTCAAGACTGACATCATTACATCATGCATAAAATTTTGGTGTCCACTTTTGCCATTTAATAATACCATAACTTTTGGCTTACTATGTAGTCATATAATATACAATATAAAACTCTTCTTGTTTTAAATTCTCACTGAGGACTAAAACCCCCTAAAGATGAGACCCTAGAACCGCCCCTGATCTTATGCCTACAGAAAATCACTGAAATTTGACTTTTTACTTTTACTTCAAATACTTAAGTACATTAAATATCAGAAAATGACTTTTGATACTTAAGTACAGTAAATATCAGATACTTTATGACTTTTACTTGAGTAATATTCTAAAAGGTAACTTTCACTTCTACCAAAGTCTTTTTCTAGTACTTTTACTCAAGTATTGATTTCTAATACTTTATACAACACTGGTGTGTGTGTAGGTGCACTTTGGTCGGTGGCTTATAGAAGGCAGTCCATACGTGATCCTGTTTGACATCGGAGCCGCTGCCTGGAACCTGGACCGCTGGAAGGGAGACCTATGGGACACTTGTAGCATCGGGCTGCCTTATCACGACCGAGAGGCCAACGACTCGCTCATCTTCGGATCACTCGTCGCCTGGTTCTTTAAAGAGGTAAACACACCTCTGTTAAAAAAAAAAATGAAAACAACAAAAAACACCTTCTCACTTCAGTCATGGTTGCAGTGGATTCGGAGTTTATCGTGGAAACAAGTGAATGTGAGACTAGACAACCCCCTGACTGTGATGTCAGTCCATTACAGATAAACACACAAGCACACACACACACACACACACACACACACACTGTGTAAACCCTGATATCTGTCTGTGTGTGTAGTTAACAGATCGTCTTCAGGACAAACTCAAAGTAATGGCTCATTTTCACGAGTGGCAGTCAGGAGCAGGTCTGGTGCTCAGTCGCTCCCGTAATATCCCCCTGGCCACCATGTTTACTACACACGCTACACTTCTGGGCCGCTATCTGTGTGCTGGGAATGTGGACTTCTACAACAACCTGAATAAGGTCAGGTCAAGTGCTAACACACACATACACACACACACACACACACACACAAACACATTTTCGATTGGCTTCAAAATGTATCTTGGTTTATCATTTGATAGACTAGTCCTACCAGATTTAATAGTGATAGTTTCACCAGATTGTGGTCACCTATTTTGTGTTAGTTTTACCAGATTGTGGTCACCTGTTTTGTGTTAGTTTTACCAGATTGTGGTCACCTGTTTTGTGTTAGTTTTTCCTGATTGTTGTCACCTGTTTTGTGTTAGTTTTTCCAGATTGTGGTCAGCTGTTTTGTGTTAGTTTTACCAGATTGTGGTCACCTGTTTTTTAGTTCTACCTGATTGTGGCCACCTGTTTTTTAGTTCTACCTGATTTGACCTGTTTTGTGTCAGCTCCATCAGATTTGGTTCACCTGTATGGTGTGAGTTCTACCTGATTGTGTTAATCTGTTGTTTAGTTTCACCTGATTTGTATTAGTTATTGAATAGTTTGCAAAGTGTGTCTTGGTTTCGTGTACTTCCTGGATGATTTCGATTCATTGTTGAACATCATGGACGTCACCATTTCACAAGTACAATCAATTGTGCTGAAACTCTGACATTTATCCATCCGTCTGTGTGAAAGGAGAGTAACCTGCTCAGTTAAACACTTATTATTCCACAGTAAAAGGAGAAGCTGTACTTGGTTATGTAGTGATAATTGGGCTGTATAAGGTCATCAGTTGCTAAAGGCCATGCGATTTGGCCGAAGGCTAATTGACGGCGTGTTTATGATTGGGAAATGGATTCTCCGTCTGTAGCCCCTAAAGAGGCAAATAGAACACAGATTGGAATGAAGGAAACATGAACACGTCTCTCCTTTTATTCATTCCTGCATGGATAAATGTTCACAGCTAACATTTTGTGGTTAGCTCGACCTAAGAAACCAACTCTAAATGGACCCTACAATTTATTTATTTCAGATCTAAAATTTAGGAGCTCTATTAAAAAAATGTCCTAGCATATTTTTAGAATTTATTCATCCTGGTTCGCCGGCATTTCTGAGCTCCTTCGCTAGCGCAGAATTTCAATCCGATTAAATTAGCGTCTGTTCTTTTTATTCATTTCTGGTAACTCTTTGTATGAGTAACAGAGGTAGGAGTAAGTCACACACGTGCAAGTCACAAGTAAGTCTCAAGTCATGAATGTCAAGTCAAAGTCAAGTCTCAAATTTGCGACTTAAGTCTGACTCGAGTCAAGTCACATGACTCAAGTCCCCCATCTCTGATGAGTAGCGTTCTGTTGTCATAGTTACATCGAATCTCAATTTTTTGTGTTTTTGTCACAACTGTAACAGTCTCGGCTCCACATGGGGTCATAAACCCTATTTTCCGAACCCATGGGTTAGTTATTCTGAAGTTACAATAAAAACTTTACAACTTTACGAAAAAAGCTTTTTAAAAAAACTTTAATCTGTCACATTTATCTGGATCTTCTGAGAAAGCTTTTTTTTTTATAATAATAACAACCTTGTATAAATCTTTGTGTAAATCTTTGTGTAAATCTTTGTATAATCATAACCTTTTTGTACTTGTTGCAATATGTCTTATGTTCTGTAAAGCTGCTCTGAGACCACTGTTAGTAACAGTAACACAAAAAAGTAACACAAAAAACATTGATATTATGGTGACGGGATTCTTAAAGTAAGGAGATGTTTATTTCACATTTATGGAAGGATTTTGTGTGTGTGTGTGCGTGTGTGTGTGTGTCAGTTTGATATAGACCGGGAAGCAGGAGAGAGGCAGATCTACCACCGCTACTGTCTGGAGAGAGCTGCAGTACACTGCTCGCACGTTTTCACCACCGTCTCTAACATCACAGCCGTGGAGGCCGACCACATGCTGCACAGGAAACCCGGTGGGTCCGAACACCACTGTGACGAGAAACAGACTCTTTGTTTAGCAGCTCTTTGTTTTTAAAAATGCAGTTACACAGAAAGGACAAAGCGTAAAATAAAAAAAAACTGGCTGAGCTGAAAATGTCTAAGTGTGAAATAAATGTCTAAAGAACTTTACTTTACCCATCGACGATTACACGTTTGTGTATGTAGAGCATGTACGAGTCTCTGTGAAGGAACGGTTACTATGGAAACTAATAAATCCCGTTATTTCAGAGTTCGGCATCGCTGTGATATCAGATTAATTAGAGGTATTTATCCATAACGTCTGGACCGATGTGATTTTATTGTTGTCTCGACTCTCAGATGTGGTCACACCGAACGGTCTAAATGTGAAGAAGTTTTCGGCTATGCACGAGTTTCAGAACCTGCACTCGCTGAACAAACTGAAGATCCAGGAGTTTGTGAGAGGACACTTCTACGGGTAAAGACTTTATAATGAACATAATTAAAGATCTTCCACAGCATCCGAGATTTATATCATAATGAAGTACAGTTTGTAGTTAAAATGTCTTTCACTGACACATCTGTCTAAAAAAAAGCAGCTCATGTTTATCTTCAGCACTAAAACACTGAAGTGTAAGATTATCAGCAGAGGGACAAACACACGTCTAAAACACACCGAAAGGATTCCTGACTCATTTTAGACCAGACTCACAGATACAACCTCAGACGCTTATTTCTACTGATTAAAATGTCTTGTAAGTCCATTTCCATTAAATACGCAATAATAAAAATATTCCACAAAAATTTCACGCGTCTGCATGACAATCGTTCCGTCACTGATCTGTAATTATATCTGATATATTTCTATTTTCTAGATTCTTTCGTTTGATTTTTTTTTTGACATAGACATTAGGAAAAAATCTTCTACAGTTTTTCATGTGACCAATAAAATGCGAATTCTATTTAACACGTTAGTGTTTCTAAGCTTTGAATCCAGACGTGTCCAAGTTCAGTATGAATTCCTGAATCATTACTTATTTTTATTTCTCAGTGTAGAAATGTGTGAGGGTTAAAAATCATGCTGTCGAAGCTGAAGGTTCTTGGTGCTGATGAGTTTTTGATCTCTTCCCATAAAGACATCTGGACTTCAATCTGGAGAAAACGCTGTACTTCTTCATCGCAGGCCGTTACGAGTTTTCCAACAAAGGAGCCGATATCTTCCTGGAAGCTCTGTCCAGGCTAAATTACCTGCTTCGGGTAAAGCTAGTGTCCTTTTTCTCAAAGTGACGTGACATACGGCTAAGTACGGTGACCCATACTCAGAATTTGTTCTCTGCATTTAACCCATCCAAAGTGCAAACACACACAGCAGTGAACACACACACACCGTGAATACACACCCGGAGCAGTGGGCAGCCATTTATGCTGCGGCGCCCGGGGAGCAGTTGGGGGGTGGGGGGTGGGGGGTGGCTGTCGGTGCCTTGCTCAAGGGCACCTCAGTCGTGGTATTGCCGGCCCGAGCCTCGAACCCACAACCTTAGGGTTAGGAGTCAGACTCTCTAACCATTAGGCCACGACTTCTTTAATAACTGTAGTAACTTTAATGATTAACTCACTGCATTTCTTTTTACAAATCATGTTCAGGTTTTACATTTATGCCAGATTCATTTATTTCTTTCTTTCTTTATTTATTTGTTTGTTTATATTATTTATTTGTATGTTTGTTTTGATAATTTTTTTCTCGTGTCACATACAGACCACAGCCTTTCAGTAAGAACTTACTCAAAAAAAAGAAAAAGTGGGATAGAAAATGCGGACTCTTCTTTCCCAACACTTCTGTTGTGTATCTCGAGAAACATTGCAGCTCAGCTTTAGATAACACCTCCACCTTTCCAGGTTTAGATAACACCTCCACCTCTCCACCTTTTAGATAACACCTCCACCAGATAGTCTCCACCTTTTCTCGACATTTTACAGTAAAAATGAAATCACGATGCACTGTTTATGGTGCAGAAAGGAAGTACAATCGTTTTCTTTCTGCGTCTGATTTGTGTGTTCCATCAGGTCCATAAGAGCGACGTGACGGTGGTGGTTTTCTTCATCATGCCGGCTAAGACCAATAACTTCAACGTGGAGAGTCTGAAAGGGCAAGCCGTGCGAAAGCAGCTGTGGTGTGTCATCACACGTGGGGTTAACGATCTGTGCAAAATGGACTGTAGCTAATCCCAGATTAGTGTTCTGAGGGAATCTGTGTTCTCCTAAAGCTCGTAAATATCCGCCTTGCCATCATCAGACAGGCCGTTGATCACGTAAACAATCAGACTCATATCTCAGCTTGTATGGAATTAAACCTTGTAGCTGATTATTTTTTATTTATTCTTGTACTGTAACAGCGAGTGTTGTGTTCCTCTGACACCACAGCGGCAGTTTCTTATTTATTAAAATAAGTACTAAAACATTTGCATGTGCGTTACGGATTCCTGTGAATGTGTTGTTGCTATAGAAACAGTAGTATAACTATATTATTAGGATATATAAAATGTTTGTGGTGATGTTTTGTTCTGATTTATAACAACACAGATTATTCAGGATCATTTATTTATGTATTTGTATACAGTTGATTTTAATTGTATATTTAACCTGTTGGCTGCGTCTCGATCCGCTCCTTGTTCACTACTCAGGGCTCTGATCAGGATGTACCACAAAAACCAGGGAGCGTCGATGCTCATAAACTAACCTCTACATGACCTCATGTTTATCAGTGCACCAGTGTGTATGTACACTATACACTGATTCACTACCTAGGGAGCTAGAGAGCGGATTGAGACGCAGCCTTTGTATAATAAACAGCTATATTAAGCAGAAACGGGATGCTGATTGTGATGAAACTTCTCCGAGGTGTCAGTAACGTCTCGTTTCCTGCAGGGACACTGCGCAGTCGGTGAAGGAGAAGTTTGGCAAGCGCTTGTATGAGGCGTTGTTAAGGTGAGTCATGAGCGACTCCATGATTGTGGCCCTGCTGCTGTTTTTCCATTCACACATCTGTATATAAAGACAATTAAAAGTGTAAACTGATCTCCGAACGTGACACTATCACCTAGGAAACCACACTGATCTCACTTTTATTCATATTTACTTTAAATATAAGAACTGAAATGATAAGAAAATCCCATTATCTCTTTAATAAAGCCTGAATCTCAGACTCTGTTATTATTAGGTATCACATTCACCTCTGTGTAGTGATTGGAAATGAAAAAGAAACAGAAATAAAATGTCTGTGGAGTCTTTGCCTGAGACTGTTTGCAAACCATGAAATAAATACTTTCTTAGATTCGTAATTTAATTAAAGATGAAGGTTTAAGAGTTAGTATGTCGACATATCAGCGTGAGGTTCTGACCTTCTCATGGTTTTGTGGTGTTGATGTTTCAGACACGTGTTAATGCCGAGTGATGTTGATGGTGGTGACGATGATGATGTGTTAATTGTTAAAATATTTACAGCAGCACGGTGTGATGTCACAGAGTCGGTCCCACACACCCCGAGGATATGAAGCATCCCTGTAAACACTGATTTGTGTGTGTGTGTGTTTGTGTGTGTGTGTGTGTTTCAGTGGTGAGATCCCAGACATGAGCAAAATCTTAGACAAAGACGACTTCACAATAATGAAGAGGGCCATTTACGCAACGCAGGTCAGAGCAAGCTCATTACATGCTCCTTTAATGCTCAGGTTTTACATTTATACTAGATTTTTTACATTTATTTATTTGTTTGTTTGTTTGTTTGTTTGTTTATCTTTATTTATCTTATCTGGGTCACATACAGACGACAGAAATAAAATCCAGACTCATGAAGCTTTATCAGTCCTTGTGCAGTTATTAGCGATACCATGGAGCGTAAAACACACAGATGGATAAAATGAACTGTACATTATCTATAACATCTCATTATATATAACATCTGTACATTATCTATAACATCTCATTATATATAACATCTGTACATTATCTATAACATCTCATTATATATATATCATCTGTACATTATCTATAACATCTCATTATATATAACAT
>NC_083475.1:20963182-21055682 GCF_030014155.1 Tachysurus vachellii
CTCAGCAGAGCTTTTCCTGAACAATATAAAATGGACACACTCGCACCTCCACTGGTGAGATGCACATCTACATCCATATCCCTCACACATCTACATCTACATCTACTCTACATCTACATATACATCTACATCTACATGTACATCTACATCTACATCCCTCACACATCTACATCCCTCACACATCTACATCCCTGACACTTCTACATCCCTCACACATCTACATCCCTCACACATCCACATCTACATCTACATCCTTTACATATCTACATCTCTATCCACATCCCTCACACATCTGCATCTACATCTACATCCATATCCCTCACATATCCACATCTACATATACATCTACATCCATATCCCTAACATATCTATGTCCACATTTGCATCTACATCATCTACAACTCTATCTACATCCCTCATACATCTACCTCTACATCCACATCCCTCACACATCTACCTCTACATCCACATCCCTCACACATCTACCTCTACATCCATATCCCTCACACATCTACATCCCTCACACATCTACCTCTACATCCACATCCCTCACACATCTACCTCTACATCCACATCCCTCACACATCTACCTCTACATCTACATCCCTCACACATCTACATCCCTCACTCATCTACCTCTACATCCACATCCCTCACACATCTACATACAGAACCTTTTCTTTTGTTTTTCTAAAGAACTTGATATTTGAACTTTTGACCCAAAGACGTCTCTGTAAAGAACCTTTTCTTTCACAGTTTCTTCTCTTTTATGTTGTGAGTTTCTTGATGAAGTTATTTATTTATTTATTTCTTCTAAGAATGTGTACTGTAGTCCAATAAAACGTCTACCTTTAACGATGTTTACATCCCGTCATTTTTGGCTTCTTTTGGATTTTCTGGGTTCCTCTTTAGGAGATTTAAACTTTCAGGTTCTAGTTTTAACGTGTTTAGAGAAGTCTTGTGAACAACCGTGAGTTGTTTTAAACTTAAACATCTGCAGCTTGTATGGCAGGAATGAGGGCAGTCTGAGGGAGTAAAACCATTTTTTATTAAAAAAAAATGATCTAAATGTTGAAGCCACCTACTTAAGTATAATAAATAAATAAATAAATAAATAAATAAATAAATAAAAGTTCTAATCTTACTTAACAGACCTTAAAGTAATATTTTCAGATGGTTTGTGCGTATCAGCAAAAAAAAAAAAAAAAAAAAAAAAAAAATCAGCCATTTTATCTGTGATGTAATTAATAATGATGTGATGATTTTTTTTGGTGTCGCTGAACGTGTTTACAAATCTTTCCAGACTCAAGGATTTCGTTACCCCCGGCCCCCCTCGGTCCCACCCTCCCCATCTGCCTCCCTCCACTCCACCCCACATCACAGTGACGCAGAGGACGAAGATGAGGATGAGGACGAGCCTTATGATGAGGAAGAGGAGGCTGAGAGGGACAGAGTGAACATCAAGTCCCCCTTCACGCTAGGAGCCGTACCCAAGGGTAAGAAGAAGCAACCGGGAGAGTACGGGAATTAGTGAGGCCACGCCCACACCACACACAAACCCCTCCCACTTCTACACAATGCCCTTGTTGGGAGACATTTTGGTTCATTAGAACTATGAAGCATGTAGTTGAAGAAGTCACATTTCTGTATGGGGAAAAAAATAAAACAGTGTGTTGAGAGCAAAAGTTTGTGCCCCCTTGTGCTACCTACATTAAAAAAAAAACTGTATGAATCCAAAACAAGCAAAATTATTTATGTGAATTTTTACTTCACAATTCTTCATTGATGTTTTTATTCATTTGAAGGCAGCAAGGCAGCTTTGAGGCACATTTGAGGCAACTTTGAGGCAGCTTTGAGGCACATTCAAAGCAGCTTTGAGGCACATTCAAGGCAGCTTTGAGGCACATTTGAAGCAGCTTTGAGGCACATTTGAGGCAGCTTTGAGGCACATTTGAGGCAGCTTTTTTATTTAAATAAAACTGGTCTTAAACATGACAGAGCTTTACAGAAGGATGCTGTGGATGCAACTCCAGTTTTATTAAACACCACAAAACACACAGGAAGTTCAAAATCTGTGTATTTCACATGAAATATTTGTTTAAGACGAGTTTACATTAAGACCAAATACAGATAGAAGAGAAATAAATAAAACTGTACAGTTCAGTTACATTACACAGGACGTTTCTCAGAAGTAGTCTCTTTTCCAAACTGGTGCGTCTTGCAAAAATAGTCCGTTATCCATTCCTAAAACAATCCAAAACAAACAAGTGCTGTGTTTGTCATCACATCCCTTCACTTCGTGACAGTATTATTATATTAAAGAGAGTGAGAGAGACAAGAACCTTCGTCTTTGGCCTGCTGGAGGAAGTTGAGGAGCACCGTCGCCGCCTTGGAGACTCTCAGATTCTCTGTGTTTTCATCCTGTGTTTCTGAGATGAGAAAATAAATAAATAAGAAAAATGTCTACAGGATTTATAATATGATTATGTCTGGAATCACAATTACCAGCGGTACCTAAGTGGAGCGTGTCAAAAACGTCGCCCTCGTTTCTGTCCACCGACACGAAGCGCCGTCCTTCTGCAACCAACAAGACATTAAAGAAGATGTAAATAATCAAGACTCGGGAGATTAACAAGGAGGAATCTGAGGAATGTGTGGAAACAGATAGGAAGCTGTACGTACGTGTGCCTTTGAGGTACAACATGGCCTGAGGAGTCCAGTTACGCCGCTGGAACCTGCCCTTTAATTACACACACAACAATTCTACAGTAAATATCATGCAGTGAGTGTGTGTGTGTGTGTGTGTGTGAGTGTGTGTGTGTGAGTGTGTGTGAGTGTATGTGTGAGTGTGTGTGTGTGTGTGTGTGTGTGTGTGTGTGTGTGAGTGACTGTGTGTGTGTGTGAGTGTATGTGTGAGTGTGTGTGTGTGTGGGTGAGAATGTGTGTGAGTGTATGTGTGAGTGTGCGTGTGTGTGTGTGTGTGTGTGTGTTACCCTCGGAGCGCTGCAAGCCTGAGAGACAAGTGAAGACAGCAAGATGAACACCAGCGCATAAGCTGCAAACATCTTCACACTCTGTCTCACACACACACATACACGCACACACACACACACACACACACACACACAGGTCTGGTTAGGAATCACTTTCAAAACTACATTTATTTCCTAATTAATAAATGGCATTACTAAAGGATATTTAGATTAATAAATATATAATGAACAGAGACTTTTAAAGGGTTCAACAAAAAGTCAACGTTAAGGTTAACAAGTTTAATGAATGAACGGCTGCTGAAAAGGAAAAGAAACGAGATGTCAAGTGAAATGCACACATACAATACAATTAAATAAAAAATATCCAAACATAAAGATTCCATCTATAATCTACTACATTATAATATTCTAAAAAATAAATAACATAAAATATGATTATTTATTAGGAAGAAAATTTGAGTGAAAACATAAACAAACAAAAAGAGAAACAAACAAATAAGAAATAAAAAATCAATAATAAATAACAAAAAATTATAATTAATACTCAGGACTAAGACTATTACTAATAAACTGCACAAAGACAAAAGTTATAAAGAAACAAACAAACAAACAAACGCAACCATGGAAATAAGTAGAAGCAGAAGGAGATGTAACTGGAGTTAACTAAAGTGTCGCTAAAAGTATTAAATGGTAAAAGTAGAGTTCCTCTGTCTCCTCATGATCCACAAACTAATTAAAACGCGCACACACACACGCATGTACACACACACACAGACACACACACACATGTAAAATCTTCTATTACAGTGTTGGAACTCTATTCCTACACTCTGTAGTTTGATCTCTCTCTCTCACTCTCTCTCTCTCTCTCTCTCTCTCTCTCTCACTCACACACACACACACACACACAGGTGAGTCTCATACCTTCATGTCTGTGCTGTGAAGTCCTCAGTTTGTGATCGTTGTGTGGAGAGCAGAGAGAGAGAGGAGTGTGAATAAAGTCGCTTCAAAACAATCTCTCCTATTTATAATATGAGCGTGGAGGGTGGAGGAATTCACACACACACACACACACACACACACACACACAGCGCTGTAGTTAATGAGCAGCGTCTATGATGATAGGTCAAGAAACATTGATTAAAACGGGGGAAGGGCTTGTAAACCTTTAGCAATAAAACTAAATTAAATAAATAAATAAGTAAATAAATAAATAAATCAGTACAATCCCTGGGCTACAGTTTACAGGAAAGAAATATATTTAAAAAAAATTATATAAATTGAGAAATCAAAATCCGATCCTCTGAGATTTATTATTATTATTATTATTATTATTATTATTATTATTATTATTATTGTTATTATTATTGTTATTATTATTTATGTCTTTTTTTTCATATCAATTGTAATAATTTTTGTGATTAATATCAGCACAATATAACAATTCTTCATGTACTGCATATTAATGTTATATATTACGTTGTTGATTTAGAAACTGCTCAATAAACATTAATATTACTAAATATAATCATCTGGAATATGTTTTCTTTTGTTCCCTTTACAATAAATATCACAATGAACTCTAAACAAATTCACATGTTATAAAGCTTTTATAAGGCTTTATACACACTGTTATAGACTTTGTTTAACATATAACACCGTTACCAAGGAAACAGAGCACTCGGTATGTTTATAAACACTGCACACGATTTATACCTGTTATAAAGATTAACTATAAACTGTTAATAAGTCTGAATAATGTCTTATGAATGCATTATAACAGGTAACGAATGTATTCAGCAATCCTAAAGAATTTATAAATATTACAGATTTATTTCTGGGATTTCTCTCTGCGATGATGGGATGAGAAAAAAATGTAACAGATTTAAATATATCTAATATTAATCTAGAATTTTGTTCTCTATTAATCTTTATATTAACATTAACACTTTATATTATATTAGCTTTGTGACAATGTCGATGGGTAAAAGAGCCACACAAATAAACTTAAATTGAATTAAAAGACATATTAGACCACAAGGTGTAGAAATATTTTATTATATTGTATAAACGATATTCAGGATCTATTTATCTTGAGAAGTTTCTATGTTATGGGGAATTTATTTTACTAAGCAGCAGATGAAGCACTGAGTCTGTAGAAATATGAATGTGTTTACAGTGGGATCAGTGAAGCATCTCTCTCTCTTTGTCTCCCCCCCTCTTTGTCTCCTCCTCTCTCTCCCTCTCCCCCTCTCTCTCTTCCTCTCACTCTCTTCCTCTCTCTCTCTCTTCCTCTCTCTCCCTCTTTCTCTCTCTTCCTCTCTCTCCCTTTCTTTCTTTTTCTCTCTTTATTTCTATCTCTCTCTCTCCCTTTCTTTCTTTCTATCTTTCTCTTTCTCTCTCTCCTCTCTCTCTCACACACACACACACACACACAGTTTCTGAATGACCGACTGATAAAAGGGCTTCCCCATTCACCCTGGATTGATGATGATCTCCTCTGGACACTGTATCGAGCGTCTCTCCCTCTCTCTCTGACCCGAGGTTATTAACGACGCTGCTCCTCTTCCTCTTGCCTTTTTTTAGCCAACATCAATCACATTAATAACCGCCATGGCTCCTTTTTATCAATTTACCTTTCACACGTAGATTTGATTTCGGACCTGGAATTACGTACTGAATTACGGAGGTGTTCAAAGTGGGGAAAAAAAAAACAAGACCAGGATTCGTGCGTTTGATCTTTTTATTTGATTTTTTTTTCTGCCTGAGAAAAGATTTGTTGAACAATTGAAACATTTTGCCCAAAGATTTCTAACAGCCTGAGACCTGCATGGTGAAGCACGGTGGTGGGAGCGTCGTGTTCAAAATCATCCTCAAACTCGTAGTTTTGTGTCATAATCTGTCTAATTCTGTTAGAATTGTGGGATATTTTTAATAATTACTAAATGTCACAATTCTGGATTTTAATTCATTTTAATATTATGGCCTACATTAAAATAAATAAATAAAAATAAATAAATAAGAAAAACAAAGGAAACCGTAACTTTATCCTAAATAAATCTACTCAAGACGAAAAATTACAATTTTCTGATTTTCTTTATTTTCATCGTTTCGATAAATCGATTTTTACGATTTTAATTTTAATGATTTATTTTTTTTCCTACTGCAACAATGCAAAACTTCTGCTTTTTAACACTTACATAATTATATACAAATTTGCTGAGGAGCAATTTCTAAAACCAAACCAAATATTTTAGAATTAATTTCAAATCTTTTATAGTTTCTTATTAAATAAAAAAATATATATTTCAGCCTCAATCATGAGATTTAAAAATGAAAAAAAAAGAAATACAGAGAATTAAAATACTTTCACCACATTATAAAATAATTACAGTATAAAGACATTTTTTTCTAAATTATTGGCACCCTATAAACTAAAAAGGAAAACTCTTAAAAAAAAAAGTAAACATTAAAATAAAATATTTAAAAAATATTTTATGAGTAGAAATGAATATAAAATGTGAATTTTCACTCATTTTCACTCATTTTATTTCTTCTACCAAAAAAAAAAACAAAAAAAAAAACGCAGAGCAGTACATGCACCAAATAAAAAAGGTTTAAAAAAAAAAATAATAATAAAGGAAATTTTGGAGATAAATATATTCACCTGGAAAGAAATATATTTCAAATAAATACAACATAAAGCTTTTTATATAAATGAAAGGGGGGGGGGGGGGGACGATGATTTGCTCTCAGGCCGCTGAAATCCTGCTGATGTCTCGGATCACGTCCTGTTTTTTTTTTTTATATAATTATAAAAGTGCACTGTGTTTGTTGTGGTTTTTAAACTGTATTTACAAAGATCAAGCATGTTTTACTTAACAGTCTCTCAACACAGAGACGTTAACGTCGTCATGGTGTCCTGCTCTGAGCTGAAGCAAACCAAAGCAGAGCAAAGTGGCATCAGTGTAACAGAACAAACCCTTCGTCGGTCTTCGTCGTCCCACACGGCATCCTCTTCGTCACCGTTCGATCCGTGAACTCGAACAAGGACGGACGGGATTTTTTTTTCTTTTTCTTGGATACGGCGATAACAGACCTTATAATATAGATATAAATAACACCGCATGCTTGTCTGCTTCAGTTCCCACTCAGTTCAAGGATTGGCTTTCCGTAGGTCCAAAATAAAACACACACACACACACACACTCCCTTTAAAAAGTAAAAAAAGTATTATGGCTTTCAGAACAGGATCTTAAAACAGTTTGTTTCAGGAAATCCGTCATAATTAAGGAGGAAGAAGCGCACGGTGTGGTTATACCATGCTGGTGCTCTCGCTCGCTCGGTCCACATACTGCCAAAGAGAAAGAAGAGAAGATTTAACAAAGGAAGAGTTTAAACACAACACTGCGATGAACTGAAAGCCATGAACAGAGGAGATGCTGATGGTAATCATGACGTGCGTGGGGTAAAAGGTTTGGAGTAACGAACACGAGAGGTTTGTGCTGTTACAGGAAAATAATCAGGGATGAATCACTGCGGTACAACAGAAAGGGGATTAGTCTCCTGTAACAGGAAACGTGTGTCTGTTCTTCTTATACCACAGCGACGTGGAGCAATAACACTGTAAATTTTGTGGACATTTCTAAAGCGCTGACACTGGAGACTCCTTCAGACGAGAACGTCCCTGTGAAGGAGCTGTTACCGTAGAAACAGGGTGGGGGGTGCACACGGCCACCCTTTGATATATGTTTCTGGCCAATCAGAATGCAGGGCGGAACAGCGCTGTGGTATAAACACACAACATCAGCAGGAGCAGGAGGCCTGAGGGGAAGTGATGTAATGATCAGAGAGAGCTGATGTTCACATGCAGGAGCGAAAGACTACAGAGACTGACCGAGACTGCTGACGGTCCCCTCAGAGCTACGAAGGCTTTAAGAAAGACAGATTCAAACACACACACACACACACAAACTTTATTGTAAGTAACGACTCATCACGTGCTTCACACACTCTGATCTTCTGAGATTTAGTTCAGAATTGATTAAAACGTTTCTAGCTGCCACGTTGGTCTTGGGCAGTTTCCTGCATTACCCACAATGCACTTCAACTCCCTGCTCATAACGTGCAGCCGGCTTAACGCAGAATCGGACTTAACCCAGAGAGCTGAACTTGGATTTATGATTTATTTCTACACAATGACAACGTTCTAAAGTAGCTTTTTTCGTACTCCGGAGTCAGAATGAGCTTTAATCGAAAGCAGCATTAACCCTCGCTTCTCTGATGCAGTGGTGCTTTAGACCCTTCGGTCGTCGTTCAATTCGGTCGTGAAGAAGGGCGTTAATGTTATGTGTTAAAAGGTGTGAGAGAGAGAGAGAGAGAGAGAGAGAGAGAGAGAGAGAGAGTGAGAGAGAGAGAGAGAGAGAGAGAGAGAAAGAACACTTACCCCACTGATGAAAGGCAGATTCAACAAAGAGCCCAGGATGGGTATCCTCCTGATGAACCCGATAACCACTGGAAAGAAACCCCTATGGAGAGCGGGGGGGGGAATGAGGGGTTGAGTAGAGGAAGAGAGGGGGGTTGTGGGGGGCAAGAAAGATTTCGAGAAAAATTTCAGAGAAAAATTCTGCTTTGACTTCAGGTTTAGTTTCAATGATCAGATCACGTTCTGTTCCTGATGTCGTTCACTGCAGCTCTCACAAGACAGACGAGACAAGAGATTTGAGACTTTAATAAAAACCGAGAATAAAACGCTTAAATATTTAAACGACAAATATTGAATCTCGACACTGCGCAACGAGGAGCTTCACCTGAACAGAAGGAAGAAGCCGTAAAACTCCAGCACCACGCCGACGATCGGCCACCCGATCAGCACCACCAACACGCCTCCGAGGAAGAAGCTGGTGGCCTTCATCTTGTGCTTCTGGAAGAAGAACCTGAACGTCCTCTCCAGGCCGATGACGAAGGCCAAACCGATCACAAACAGGATCTGAGAACAGAAAGCTGTGAGAAACCCGACGGAGAAGATAAAAGGAGAGATAAATGACGTCACGGAGAAAGTTATGATGAAGCTGCGAGTTTAGTTAATCAGCAAATTCTGTATAAAAGAACAACACTCCTGCCATAAAGGTCACCCTGAATGAGGCGTTACTATGGAAACGTATGCTAACATATTATAACCGTTGTGTTAATATACAGCCGGGGTTCTCCTCTTTCTTTTTTTTATACAACCCTAAGGTTGTGGGTTCGAGTCTCGGGCCAGCAATACCACGACTGAGGAGCCGTTGAGCAAGGCACTGAACCCCCCAACTGCTCCCCAGGTGCCGCAGCATAAATGGCTGCCCACTGCTCTGGGTGTGTGTTCACTGCTGTGTGTGTGTGCACTTTGGATGGGTTAAATGCAGAGGACAAATCCTGAGTATGGGTCACCGTACTTATCCGTACGTCACATGAAGACATACGGCTAAGGTGTCAGACGAGCCTACAGAGTACGGACGTTCTGACGGTTCCGAGCAGCTTCTAGTTTTACTCAACGCTCATCGTTCTGTTTGACTGGACAGTGGAGGAGAATCAGCTCCACACGTCCCGAGACGGAGAAGGTGTCGAACACTTACGTTTCCGATCGCGAGGAGTGCTTTGTCGAAAAACAGAATCATCCCGAAAAAGAGGAAAAACACTCCGAAGCCCGTGAGTCCCATCCCTATTTCTGTGGAGTGAAGAAAAGCACAAGTTTTAATACACTGCTGTTCATCTTATTTGTTATGTTCTCACTTTACTCTCTCGTGTCACTGTTCTAAGTCACTGTTCTAACACGATTACAGTGATGACTGATTGTGGTGCAGTGGGATTCGACTCTCAGTGGCGCTTTAACATCAGGTCAGAAATCAATCTCAGATGTTTCCATATAAAGAGATTTAACGTGATTAAGGATAAAGTTTCATTTCATGACGTTACACTGAAGTGACAGAAAGCTGACAAGACATCAGATGGGTCTGTAACATGCTGAAGGCTCAATAACGTCTGAATAAAGCGGATTTTACTCCTGATGCTGTGTAATAAGTGTAAACACGGTATAATAAACACTCAGTAGCTTGTGTTCAGGTTCTAGCTGTTGATGCTAAGCTTTAACTTCCGGTTCTAATGTACACCTGAACTGACCCGAATACATGCTATAATGGTCTTACTTTGGGAATCCGTCAGAGAGATCATCGTCTTTGTAAAGATTTAGACTTTTTTTAAACTCGATGACAAACAGCTGCCTCTTTGACGCTTCGCTCGCTGGTCAACTGCAGCAGCAACAGTTGCAGCGTTCGCTTCCGGTAACTCAGTGCGCATGCGCGCGACTGTCACGGCGAGTATTTGTTTTTTGTTGTTTTTTTTTTTTACCCCCACGGTTCTCTTGTTTTCACGCTTATTTTGTCCTTTAAATGGAACGCTTACGATGTTATGAGGTTAAATGTGTACTTGGCTCTTTTTAATGAGATTCTCAATTGGCTCTTCTCAATGAGTCGGATCGCTTTATTCGACTCCCAGATGGCTGTTTTCTGTGAGTCCGCTTCGTTACTCGACTCATTCGACTCTCAGACACGAGAATATATTGCTATACTTATTCATCTCCCAAATCCCAAACAGTTCTTTTCAAATAGTCAAGTCAAGTCAAGTCAATTTAACTATCAGACATCTATTTTTTATCGAATTAGATTTATTGCTCAACTCATTCGCCTCACAAATGACTCTTATTAGTGAGTCAGATCTCCTTGTTCGATTCACAAATAGCTCTTTTTAGTCTGTCAGCTCTATTGCTTTTTTTTTATTTACTTATTTTTTTATTAAATATTAAACAGTACAAAACATCAAAGCATTATATCAATACACATATGAAATACAAAAAAGAAAAAATACGTAAACACAAATAAATAAATTGCCAGGGTAATACAACAACAAGGCAATATAGGTTATGTAAGCTTTAAGAGGACAAAAAGGATAAATAAAGAGAAACAGTTTTCATAGCTTTGGGATTAATAGAGCATTGGATAGTTTCAGTATATCTGTCAAGATCATCTCTGAATAGAGAGAAGATAGGTTTAGAGCCAGTAAATTTTTGTTTATGTATGTGAAATTTAGCCAGAAGGAAACAAATTAATTAAGTAATATTTCTCTATATTCTCTTTAGAATAATCGAACAAACCAAAGAAAACATCTTTAAAACAGAAAGAAAAGTCAGGCTCTTCATGTGTACGAACCGGCTCTTCATGTGTACGAACCGAACCCTCATGTGTACGAACCGGCTCTTCATGTGTACGAACTGAACCTTCATGTGTACGAACCGACTCTTCATGTGTACGAACAGAACATTCATGTGTAAGAACCGGCACTTCATTTGTACAAACCGGGTCTTCATGTGTACGAACTGAACCTTCATGTCTACGAACCGGCTCTTCATGTGTACGAACCGAACCCTCATGTGTACGAACCGGCTCTTCATGTGCACGAACCGGCTCTTCATGTGTACGAACCGAACCTTCATGTGTACGAACCGGCACTTCATGTGTACAAACCGGGTCTTCATGTGTACGAACCGAACCTTCATGTGTACGAACCGACTCTTCATGTGCACGAACCGAACCCTCCTGTTCTACGAACCGGCACTTCATGTGCACGAACCGGCTCTTCGTGTGTACTAACCGAACCTTCATGTGTACGAACCGGCTCTTCATGTGCACGAACCGGCTCTTCATGTGTACAAACCGGGTCTTCATGTGTACGAACTGAACCTTCATGTGTACGGACCGACTCTTCATGTGCACGAACCGAACCCTCCTGTGTACGAACCGGCTCTTCATGTGCACGGACCGGCTCTTCGTGTGTACGAACCGAATCTTCATGTGTACGAACCGGCTCTTCATGTGTACGAACCGGCTCTTCATGTGTACGAACCGGCTCTTCATGTGTACGAACCGAACCTTCATGTGTACGAACCGGATCTTCATGTGTACGAACCGGCTCTTCATGTGTACGAACTAAACCTTCATGTGTACGAACCGGCTCTTCATGTGTACGAACTGAACCTTCATGTGTACGAACCGGCTCTTCATGTGTACGAACCGGCTCTTCATGTGTACGAACCGAACCCTCATGTGTACGAACCGGCTCTTCATGTGCACGAACCGGCTCTTCGTGTGTACTAACCGAACCTTCATGTGCACGAACCGACCCTTCATGTGTACGAACCGGCTCTTCATGTGTACGAACCGAACCTTCATGTGTACGAACCGGCTCTTCATGTGTACGAACCGAACCTTCATGTGTACGAACCGAACCTTCATGTGTACGAACCGACTCTTCGTGTGTACTAACCGAATCTTCAAGTGTACGAACCGGCTCTTCATGTGCAATGTCCATATTCCCACACTCTTATTTAATATAATTATATTCTATATTTTTTCCCTTCCATGTTCATATGGATTTTTTTCTGTGTACAGTCAATTTACAAATACAATTATTCATTCATTCATTCATTCATTCATTCATTCATCTTCTACCGCTTATCCGAACTACCTCGGGTCACGGGGAGCCTGTGCCTATCTCAAGCGTCATCGGGCATCAAGACAGGATACACCCTGGACGGAGTGCCAACCCATCGCAGGGCACACACACACACACACACACACACACACACACACACACTACAGACAATTTTCCAGAGATGCCAATCAACCTACCATGCATGTCTTTGGACCGGGGGAGGAAACCGGAGTACCCGGAGGAAACCCCCGAGGCACGGGGAGAACATGCAAACTCCACACACACAAGGTGGAGGTGGGAATCGAACCCACAACCCTGGAGGTGTGAGGCGAACGTGCTAACCACTAAGCCACCGTGCCCCCTTATTAATATATTAAATATCAATATTAATATTACATTTATATATAATATAAATATTTTAACAATATTTGCGTCATCAGTTTGTGATTCCAAATGAATTTAGTATCATAAGAACTAATTGGTTCTTTATTTTCACGTGTACACGTCTATAATTTACACGATAGTGAAGCAGCTCCCATTATTTCCGGTGATAATGCTTCCATCTGCTGGCCACATTCGGAACTGCAGCTGCAGTTTTACAGAATGAAATAGTAGTTTATCAAACCTTATCAGTTTAAGCTTAAATCAATTTTATTTGTACAGAATGCAGTATATAATACACTGAAATAGTTATGTTGAGGCTGAGGTCAGTAGTTTGTGTGTAATGTAGGGCATTGTGTGTTTATGAACACTTCATGAACTACAAAAGTAATGAGAAATAATGATAGGAAAAATATGTCATTTGTAGTATTCTGTCTTAAATGTTACATAACATGGACCTTATTATCAGATCCATAATTTATCGTAACATCATAAATCATCATGAAAAATCAGAGAAAGACACAGCAGTGATTAATTCCCTGAACTGGCATTTTTATTCTTAAATGATCACACATCGATTACATTGTCCAGTTTGTATGAATTCGTGCTAATCTTACTAATACTGTTTATTTACTCAATCTTACCATAAGTGCTTAATAAAATATTTTATAAAGCTAATGAACTACAGGATCAGTTCAGGCTCAGTCTTTGTGTAAAACCTTTAAGGTCAAAATATTGAACTTCTAGCGTTAATAAAAATAAAAAAAAAAACTTTAAGCCTTGCAGTAGGTTTATAAAGCACAATTGCACTTTCTTTATACAGTCTCAGTATCAGAGACTGAACTGATGTTGAACAGATCCATAATGTAACAAATATCCAAATTACATTCAGCACTCTAACAAACAATAGTAAATACAAGTATAGAATTTTAAAAAGAAATAGTTTTAGGCACTGCTGATTGAAAATTTGGGCTTCTTTAACACTCATGCGATCTAAAATGATTTTTATTTCAACAAAAGATTTCTTCGATATCGTCTGCGTCTATTTTTCATAATAAATAGATCCGGGATTCATCGGCATCGGTTTCACTCCGGAGGTTTTTTCTTCGCTTCCACATCTTTCTTGAAGGCCTCGATTTTCTTTGCGATGTTTGGAACCTTTGGTACAGAAATGAAAAAGACAATTAGACAAACATTTGTTCAAAAGAACAGGGGACAAAAAAAAAACAAGAACTTGATTTTGATGATTATTTATTTGCTTATTGGGTCCAAGTTAGACTTACAGTTTTCTCTCTTTTTTGGTCAACAGATGACTTTATGCACGTTTACTGTCATGTACGACATTTTAAACATAACTTAGTCAGTTATCAAACAAAGTAGCCTGATTTCCAAAGACCTGGTCAATGGGATCACCATGTCTATGAAGAAGTTAGATGCAAGTGTTGAGTAAAGATCTCTTAAATCAAGGAGATATTTATTCGACATTTATGGAAGGAGTCTCCGGTGCGAGCGCTTCGTAAAGCTGTAACTAAGTTCTTTGAGTTTACACTTTATAGAAAACAACAGATAAAAAGCTCAGTTTTGTCTGTTTTTGTCTATAAATGACTGATTGTATCTGCAATAATGTGAGGGGGAAAAAAATAACTTGGAAATTAAACGTAACTATAAATGGATAAAAAAAAAAGGATAGTTGTAGGGAAAGTCATGTTTGTCCAAGCTGTGATGTGCATTGATCTGTTTTATATCCTGTTGTGATTAAATAATGTTGGTAATGAAAAAAAAGAAAGAAAGAAAGAAAGAAAGAAAGAAAAACACCTTCATCTAGTAAATACAATTATTTTCATGACTTAATTCTGTATTTAGAAATTTCTATGAAGTTGGATAGGAAACATCTTTATTGTCATATTGAGTCATCACATTTGTTCATTCATTCATTTAATGATTCGTTTGTAAAAAAAAAAATCAACACAAACAAACAAACAAATAAGTAAACAAATAAATAAAAGTGAACCTCATAGTTCTGTGCGAGGTAAATCCCAAACACATTCCCCAAAGTGAAGCCGAGCTGCAAAACAAACACAAACACACACCTTAATAAATAAAAAAGTATTTATTTATTACATGGTCTGTAATATGATCATCATTAGCTACAGATCTGCTAAGCTAAGTGCTAAGCTAAGTGCTAAGCTAAGTGCTAAGCTAACGAGTTAACCAGCTAGCAAGAGGAATTAGCGAGCTGATTAAATCTTTTCACGTCTCGTAAATATTAATATTATTTAAATACAAACACAATAAATACTCACGATGAACTGCATCATGATTAAAGCTTCGGATGTGAATGAATAAAGTGTTTAAAAGTGATGAGTGCTGAAGTGGAGGAGATCACGGATAGTCCGGTTGGCTTGCTAACGCTTTTCAAAATAAAAGTCTGAACCTTTATATCGTTTTTTTTTTTTTATTTATATTTTTTTCCAGTCAGACTTTTCTGTGTTATCTCTACGAATTAGTTTGGACTGAATTTTACATCTATTATAAATTGATATTTTTCTTTTTAATCTATTTCTTGTGTTCTTACGAAATGAAAAGTAAACTGTTTATCGTTTTTAATATATCGTGATTGAAAAAATACAAAAAATGTCATTTATTCAAAGTAATTTCGCCGTTTTCGCTTAGTTTCCTTTACTGTAGTTACAGGACCTGACCAGCAGATGTCGCCAAATTAGTTGGGTTTTTAATACATGACAAAGCAGCTTTGCAAAATGTAAAAAAATAAAAATAAAACAAAAACAATAATACTGTGAATTCAAATAAATAAATAACAGAACAAACACCTGAAAAAATAATGCTTGATGTATGTGCTTTATTTTAGAGCTTTTTAATCCACACAAAGACAATACAAAGATTAAACAGACACATGGAGTGTTGAAACAAACCAAATCAACAAATGTTTTTTTTTTTTTAAATCTCCGTCTTCACACATTTCACATTCACACTTCACACGTTTCCATTCTCGTTAAGTGAACTACAAAGATTTTTCAGTCTAAGGGAGTGGCTTTAATGAATGAACGAATTAATTACACGTTGTTTGTGTTTCATTAGATTTCATTAGCATCGTGATGATGTTCTCACTTCATCGTTCTTCCTTCCGTTCGATCGACGTTCTTTCACACAGACGTCTGTGCAGAAATGAGAGGAGTGAGCTCTGAATAATTACTAAACCCAAGTGGGGGGAAAAAAAAAGATAAGTGCTTTTAGGTGTGTCGTTTTCACAGTTTTCACAGTGAACTTTCTACAGTTGAGACTCGAACGTTATCTTTAACGATCTTTAACGTTTAACTAATGTTTCTAACTATGTTTCTAACTTTTACACGAACTCTAACGAATCATTTAACAGTCTCATTGCGTTGTCTTAACAGCACGATGAGGTGAACTCTTCTTCCTTCAGGTTTCAGTACTCGGCGTTAAACGGATAATCTTTGTGCTTGATGCTCCTGTCAGAAAAAACAGACAAAATCAGGAAGGTTATCGCTCGTGTTGAACGTGACACAATGTGGATGATGTTTGTAATATAAAACACTCACCACTGCAAGGGACAAACCCTGAAGTTCCTGTTGAAACTTAAAATGGTCTTCATTTCATCGTCACTCAGCTCAAAGTCAAACACCTGCCATCATTACGAGAACCAAAATATTAATATTAATAATAAATAAAGGTTCACGGGGAGTTTCAGCGTTTCTGTTAAAAGCTTACCTGAAAGTTCTCTATGATGCGAGACGGAGTAACAGACTTCGGGATCACGATGACTTTCCTCTGGACCTGGAAGCGGATCAGGACCTGGAGAGGAAATGTACAGAACGTCCGAGACACGTTTGTTTTACAGCAACATTGTTATTAGCTGAGGATTCCAGGATGTTTATTACCATCTAAATCTGTCATGTCATTCGCTCTCATATCTCAGAACTACGGTGGCCGGGAAGTGCAATACAAATTAACAAATCCGAAAACACATTAACAAGTCAGACAACCCGGTTGGTATAGTTTGTGAATGGAAACTTACCATCATCGGACGAGACACCTTTCATTCACCTGTATATCTTTAATGACAGTCGTCTTGTCCAATGATCGGTAAGTTTCCATTCACAAACTATACCTACCGCTTCCGGGTTGTTTGAATGGTGCATGAAACATTAACACATCAGAAAACACAACAACATTTCAGACAACCCGGAAGCGGTTGGTATAGTTTGTGATTGGACAAGACACCTGTCACTCAAGGTATACATGAAGTTCAACAGTCTGCCGCAGGGAAAAGTTGGAATGGATGGATGGACTGGATTACTGTGGATTAATTCTGTTATTTTCTTATATTTAAACGGAGAACTTTACACATTACACATAAGATTCCATACCTGTATATCTTGAGTGACAGGTGTCTTGTCCAATGATCGGTAAGTTTCCATTCAAAAACGATACACTACCGTTTCTGGGTTGTCTGACTTGTTAATGTGTTTTCGGATTTGTTAATGTGTTTTCGGATTTGTTAATGTGTTTTGCACTTCTCGGCCACCGTACAGAACATCTCAGAACATATCAGTCGGTGTCTCCACATGGCATAAAATCCTCTCTTTATTTCTCTCCGTATTTTGTCACCTATTTTACCTCGTACCCACTTTATCGTACAGTACTTTTCATTTATTTTCTTATGATTAATATATTTTTAAATTCTCTTTCAAATAAATTTTTGAAATATTTATCGCGATTTCTTTTTCTTTTTTTAAATATATATATATATATATATATATATATATATATATATATATATATATATATATATATATTATATATATATGTAAAAAACAAAAAAAAAAGCAGACAGCATTTCACGACTGTGTGCGTATGTAAGAAATAAAATTTTAATTTGAAACTAGATTTGTAAAGTTCGTTGCGACAAACTTTGATGTTGGCTTTGACGAGGTAAGTATTCACAAAGTATTCACCTCTTTTTGGAGGTGAGTGGACATAAGGTTCAGTGTTACTTTTGGAGGCAAGTGGACAGAAAGATAGGGTGCCAAAACATTTGGAGGCAAGTGGAGACGAGCATGTGACGTCATCCAAATACTCCTGAGGAAGTTCCCCTCCATTGGGCTGAGTGCTTTGATATGTCACATGTTCATGTTGTGCTAATTTTTTATTTTCACGTGACATCATGTGACATCATCAGAATACACGTGAGGAAGTTCCCCTCATTGTTCTGAGTGTTTTGATATGTCACATGTCCATGTTGTAAAAAGTTTTTTGATTTTGCATATATTGGGGGCGGGGCTGTGGGACAACCGGAAGTCCAGTCGGTACACCAATTTATACTTTGTACAGAGTCTCACTCTAAAGGAGCTGGTCGAGTTTGGTGTAGATAGTTCGAAAGCTTGCCGAGTTATAAACCTCCAAATTTTATAATGGGAGTCTATGGGGAAAAAAGCCAATTTGAGACCCGGTACCAGAAGTACCGGTACTTGGATCACTTAGAAAAGTAATAGCAACAATAGCAACTCAAGTAATAGCAACTCAAGACCAGGGTCTACAACATATCCAAATTTGGTGCATGTGGCTCGAAAGGCCGCATTATGGGGATGTGGTAGCTCAGTGGTTAAGGTGTCGGGCTACTGATCGGAGGTCATGGGTTCGAACCCCAGGTCCACCAAGCTGCCACTGCTGGGCCCCTGAGCAAGGCCCTTAACCCTTAGTTACTCAGTTGTAAGTCACTCTGGATAAGGGTGTCTGCTAAATGCCATAAATGTAAATGTAAATGCATTACATTTTATAAATTTTTGTCTAAGCTGAAATAGGAAAACAGAATGTTGGCTTCTACAAAGCGACATAATAAATTCTAGAAAGTTAGCAGTAGAAAGATCCACGAGATCGGCTCAAAAATCAAAACACGAGGAAACAAAAACAGACGTGTGATCCTGTAGCTTTCACATATAAAGTCACTGAGTTCCTATACGTTCTGGTGTTATGGTCATGTGACCTAAGTACAATCAGGCCACGCCCCCTACAACAAGAGCGCCCCATAGGCAGGCACTTATTTCCAGGGATTTCAGAACAGCGTAACAGATATTGCGTCATCGGGTAGGCGTGGCCTATTTCATAATCTAATCCTAATCGTAGTTTCTGGTTGTTTATTTGTTTTCTAAAATAAATGAACCTGTATGACTGTTTTGTCCTTCGTAGTATGCTGGGGTTTTTTTGAAAGAGAGCTCCAGAAACAAGCCCGCTTTACTTCGTGGTAACGAAACCCCTGGAATTTAGCGAATGTCGCGTCCCATAACGAACAGTTTGTATGGGGTTCTAGGTGATTAATAAAAAGAGCAGAATATAACTGAACCTTGTGACACAACGAGCTTCATTTCAGAAGAACCTGCTGGTTTTATTTGTCCCACCTGAGCGCTGGTCTTCTTATGTTTCTCAGCGATGGCTTTGATCTTCGGCTCCTCCAGCAAGGACGGGTCTTCCGGTTTAGCCCTGAACGTTAAAAACAAAAGCAGATTATTTTTTTCTGCAGAAAGAGCTTTTAACTTCTCAGGATAAAAAACAGTCAGATAAAATCCCTCACCAAGGTCGATCGGGAGAACCCAGAGGGCTGTATGCGGTCACTGTGATCCCCCTCGACTGGCAGAAGGTGATCAGTTTCTCCTGCGTCAGGTACGGATGGCACTCGATCTGCAGGAAATAAGAGTGTGGTAGTAACCGTGACAGTAACGAGATGAGATCAGCGACGACTCGTCGTGACGTTGGACTTAAAATATCTGAAAAAGTACAAATTTATTTGTACTCATTTTTCAGGTTCGATATTATTATTATTATTATTATTATTATTATTATTATTCGATAACAAACGACAGTCTCGATTTTCCTGTCCTGAAAATACAAAACAAAAATGAAACTGTGACGATTTTAAATGCAGATGGTTTAAAAGCATTCGACTCAACAACAAAGCACTTAAAAAAAAACAACTAATATATATGTATTGATTCATTTATTTAATCTTCAAGTCCCAGAAAAGCAGAGCTGAAGACAGGACAGCAAAAGTACTTAAGTCCTAACATAATGTCGTTATCTGCCCCTTGTCTGTTTCCAGACACATTTGAGACACAAAGCCAGAAGCCTGAGAGTTATAAAGCTGCCGTGAGCGGAACACGGATCAGTAAACAAAAGATGACCTTTAAGTGGACATCCGTCAGTGTAGTTTAGCTTCAGGTGACAAGTTAACGACGTCAACGTCACAGCTGTTTAAGAAAAGCTGGGTGGAGAATGACAAGAAAAAAACAGCTCGACCTCGAGTTCAGTACAATACAAAAAAAAAAGGATTTAAAGATTTAAGGATAACGTCTGTGAAACAAGATCATGTTCTCATTTACGAGCAGTCCTTCCTTCATCAGCTTCTCTTTTTATCTCTCAAGTTAATATAAAAAATAGAGCTTTTCATGTTACAGAGGAAATACAGATGAAAACACGGCTTTTCGTTTTCTCCCGAATTTATTCTGGTGTCAAACTGAACTGAATCGCATTAAATCAGGCCCAAATGGAATCATATTCGTAAACTGAACTGTACTGGCTCAGCAATGAATCATATTGTAATGGATCAGTAGAGAACTGAATCCTAGGATCGGTTTAGAAGCGAATCAAATTGTAACAGAACAGTAGTGAATCGAATCGGATCGGATCAGATCAGAAGCGAATTGAACTGTAACGGATCGTTAGAGAACTGAATCCGATCGGATAAGAAGCGAATCAAATTTTAATGGATCAGTGGTGAATTGAATCCTACTGGATCAGTAGTGAATCATATGGAATGGATCAGTGGTGAACCGAATCCGATCGGATTAGAAGCGAATCAAATTGTAATAATCAGTGGTGTATCGAATCCTATCGGATCTGAAGTGAATCATAATATAACAGATCGGTAGTGAATTGAATCCTATTGGATTATAAGTGAATTAAATTGTAATGAATCAGTAGTGAATTGACTCCTATCGGATCTGTAGTGGTTTGTATCCTAACAATTCGATTTTGAATTCACAGACATCTTGATCTGACTTGTACCTGGTTGTTGGCAGGTCTATATTTGAGATCTGGTTTATTCAGAATGGCTTCAATCTGCTCTCGGTTGAAGTTGGAGATGCCGATGGCCTTCACCAGCCCTGCGTCCACCAGCTCTTCCATTCCCTACAACAACAACGTCAGTGCGTAATGAAGTGACGCTGCCTCGGGAAACATTTATTAATAAAACTGTAAATCATTTCTTACCTCCCAGGTCTCCAGGAAACTGGTACCATCGCTGATGGTAAAACCTTCCTTGTCCATTGGGAAATCTTCAGGTCCAGGCTGAGAGACACACACACACACACACACACTCCTTAAACACAAGTCTTTTAAAGAAATATTTATCATGAATCAAGAAACATTTTCTTTTAAAGAAACCTTCCCTAGTCTACTTACGTCTTCTTATCGTTACGTGCGCTACGTAATTCTTGTGCACGTGCTATCTAACTTTATGTTAAATAAACCCTTAGAGACTTCTTAAAGACAAATCCAAGCTTTCGTCAGTAATCTAATGCCGTCACTAGGAGAACAACGAGGCTCGGCTCAGTCGGATGTCTGTAATTGTTTTCAGCTTGGGACAATTTCTCAGGGATCAGAGGTGATGAAGAGGATTAGACTCGTAAGGAGGACTGATTTCCCCGAGGATTAATTCAATTTGATCCGAAAAAAAAAACATGTAGAAAATACAGCATATACCACATGTACTGATATTATTATTATTAATAATACTGATACTGCTGCTGTTTCTAATAGTATATTACTTTTATGTCCACAACACTACACCTTCTACCTAGTGGTTATCACGTTCGCCTCACACCTCCAGGGTTGGGGGTTCGATTCCCGCCTCCACCTTGTGTGTGTGGAGTTTGCATGTTCTCCCCGTGCCTCGGGGGTTTCCTCCGGGTACTCCGGTTTCCTCCCCCGGTCCAAAGACATGCATGGTAGGTTGATTGGCATCTCTGGAAAATTGTCCGTAGTGTGTGATTGTGTGAGTGAATGAGAGTGTGTGTGTGTGTGTGTGTGCCCTGCGATGGGTTGGCACTCCGTCCAGGGTGTATCCTGCCTTGATGCCTGATGGCTCCCTGTGACCTGAGGTAGTTTGGATAAGCGGTAGAAGATGAGTGAGTGAGTGAGTGAGAGTTAATATTAAACCGCTGCTCTACTATCATTATTACTACTACATCGAGGACTGACGCTATTTTCCTAATACAACTCGTGCTACCGTTACACTTCAACGATTACTACGGCTGCTGATGCGGAGATGAAATATGTTCTAGTTTTATTGAATAAGTATAAAAAAAGATACCAAAAAGCCCACTGGCCAGTGAATCAAGTACAGATCCAGGTAGTCCAGCTGCAGGTCACTTAAAGTCTCCTGACACGCCGGTTTTACTGCTGATTTGTGGTGAAAGGTGCACCAAAGCTACAAAGAGAACGAGTTACAATTCAAGTGAGTTTGTCATAACGTTTGTAAAACGAGCGACATTTTCAGGGAGAGAGGTGGCGAGTTTTACCTTGCTGACAATAAACAGCTCCTCCCTTTTCACCACGCCTTCTTTAATCATGTCCCGGATGCCTTCTCCGACCTCCTGCTCGTTTTTGTAGATGAACGCTCCATCGATGTGTCTGTAGCCTGCGGCGACGGCGGCTTTCACGGCGGCGGTCACGTCGCCTGGCTTAGACTGGGGGCAGAGAGCAAAGGGTTAAATAAACATTAACTCGTTTATCGGCGCAACGAAAAGGCTTTGTTTAACTTTCCTGATGTACAAAACAGACCGATTGAGTCTTATCACAAAAACGCTTAATCAAAAGGAGAAAAAAGAAAGAAAGGAAGGGCTGTGATTATACTTTATTATTTACATTATCTGCCACTTTATAAAGAAACACAAGAATATCTGCACAGTCATGCAGTTATCTAATCAGCCAATCATGTGGCAGCAACCAAATACGCCCGATCGTGCAAGTACATGCAAAATCAAGAGCATTCAGTTACATTTACATTTACAGCATTTGGCGTTTGACGTCCTTTTCCACAGCGACGTACAAAAGTGCTATCATTGAATGCATGAACTCTGGTTCACTAAGCTACAGACGGTTCATGTTTATATCAAATACATATAGAAAGAAGAAGAAAAAATAAGACTTAAGTAAACTTAAGGATTCTGGTAAACAATCGTTTCAATTTTTTATGTATGAATTTTTCACATCTAACTTTATTTAGATTTTTTTTCTCTAGTTTTTTTATTTTTCATATTTTTTTGATATTACAAGCAGTTATTTGTTTAATAAAATTCTGTTAAACATTTATTCGTAATTGTAATTACTTATTTTTATTTGTAATCTATTATTCATTTTGTATAATTACTTACTAATAATTTACTCTATAACTATATGATTTAAATCAATTATTTTATCATTACACATTCTTTTATTTTTAGAATTCGCTATAGAGATTTTTGTTATTTCTCCCTTTACGTGGTTTTAGTTATTTATCATTATTTTAATGATGCATTTAGTTTTATTTTGCTTTTCTAGTCATATATTAAATATTATATTAAAGAGAAGACAAGTATTTTGAGCACAAGATTCAGTTACTTAATAAAATACAGAAAACCCTAAAAATGAAACACATTCTACATTATTTTGACTCTCACCTGCCAACACCCGAGACCCACAATCTGCATCTCTGCTCCAGTGTGAAGCTGCACTGAAGTTGCCATTTTCAACAAGATTAAAGTTTCTTTATTAAAAGGTAGTAAACTAGAGCTGGTTAGTGCTGCTGTATGATGAGTCTTCTATGTGGGGACAAAATGCAGAAAACAACTGCAACTATATCAGGCGCAACAGCGCCACCATGTGGCCTGGAGTAGGAACTTTCAGTAGTCGAGTCAAGACGAGAAGTTTTTATTGTCATTACAACCGTAGATAGCTGTTATAGTACACAGTGACGAGACGACGTTTCTCCTGGTTCATGGTACTACATAGAACAAAGACGGGGCTAAGGACTTAGTAAGTTAGTCCTAGATACATAAAGAGCAACTGTGCAACCTGGTGTACACAGTGTGAGTGAGACAAAAGACCCGCATTCATTTCCTGTCCTCCAAATCTATTAAAGATCTGCTGAAGCAGTAATGATACCGTGTTATGGGCAGGTGCTTGAAGACCTTGTGATGGATTTGAAGGCTTATGAGAGCGCGTGAGAGAACGGGTGGAGTTTCTCCACAGTGATGTGATTTGGATTGGACATTTAGGGGTTTCTGCTCCAGCTGTATTAGTATTTTGTTAAATTCAGGTCAAGCAGTCATTTGTATCAATAATTTTGCTAATATATTGGTTATTTGTTACGGAAGCGTATTGCATTCATTTGAGTAAAAAAAAATCAGTTTTTCTGAATTAACGACTTAATTATCTCAAAATTATGAGATATTTTTCCAGGAAAAAAAATATTTTGCTCTGTTTTTCTGAATTAACGACTTAATTATCTCAAAATTATGAGATATTTTTCCAGGAAAAAAAATATTTTGCTCTGTTTTTCTGAATTAACGACTTAATTATCTCAAAATTATGACATATTTTTCCAGGAAAAAAAATATTTTGCTCTGTTTTTCTGAATTAACGACTTAATTATCTCAAAATTATGAGATATTTTTCCAGGAAAAAAAATATTTTGCTCTGTTTTTCTGAATTAACGACTTAATTATCTCAAAATTATGAGAATATTTCAGGAAAAAAAATTTGCTCTGTTTTTCTGAATTAACGACTTAATTATCTCAAAATTATGACATATTTTTCCAGGAAAAAAAATATTTTGCTCTGTTTTTCTGAATTAACGACTTAATTATCTCAAAATTATGAGATATTTTTCCAGGAAAAAAAATATTTTGCTCTGTTTTTCTGAATTAACGACTTAATTATCTCAAAATTATGAGAATATTTCAGGAAAAAAAATTTGCTGTTTTTCTGAATTAACGACTTAATTATCTCAAAAAGGGGGGCACGGAGGCTTAGTGGTTATCACGTTCACCTCACACCTCCAGGGTCGGGGTTCGATTCCCACCTCCACCTTGTGTGTGTGGAGTTTGCATGTTTTCCCCGTGCCTCGGGGGTTTCCTCCGGGTCCTCCGGTTTCCTCCCCCGGTCCAAAGACATGCATGGTAGGTTGATTGGCATCTCTGGAAAATTGTCCGTAGTGTGTGATTGTGTGAGTGAATGAGTGTGTGTGTGTGCCCTGTGATGGGTTGGCACTCCGTCCAGGGTGTATCCTGCCTTGATGCCCGATGACGCCTGAGATAGGCACAGGCTCCCCGTGACCCGAGGTAGTTCGGATAAGCGGTAGAAGATGAATGAATGAATGAATGAATTATCTCAGAATTATGAGATATTTTTTCAGGAAAAAAAAAATTTTGCTCTGTTTTTCTGAATTAACGACTTAATGTGGATTGCATGGAAGTAAACATGTCCCGCCTTTCAAGTTTAATCAGTTGAACCGATATGGTACTGTATGCTTCACGGATATAAGATGATGCGTCTGAAATGAATTCAGGCTGGTTATGTGGTGACACAAGAGACAATCAGGCAATTGTTGAAAATACTGGATCCCTATGGAGTGCAACTGAGGCGCCGGAATCGTCTTCGGCGACGTTTGTATCATAATCCAGGCCCGAACTTTTCATGGCATGTTGATTCATATGATAAACTCAATCCATATGGGATCTGCATCAATGGTGACGGGTTTTCACGAATGGTGATACGGCTACCGTGAAGCAGACCATATCGGTTCAACTGATCCTGGAGAAACACAGCAACGTCAAGCAGATCACAATGTTCTTTTCGTCTGAACAGGCACAAAGTCTTGAGGTGTCTAAGTTGACGCACTAATAACAACACCATTTATATTACTTAAAGACAGCAGAATCTCCCAATGTCTCAAACACAAAGTAAAATAAAACCGGATTAAACTTGAACATGTTTACTTCCATGCAATCCACCTAAAATAGAGCTCCTGGCAGGATTTTGAGGGATCTCATTAATTCAGAAAACCAGAACAATTGATTTTTTTTTTTATTTTTATGAAAAATAATCTCATAATTCTGAGATAATTAACTCATTAATTCATAAAAACAGAGTGAAAAAATGTTTTTTTCCTCATGGGAATGCAATACGCTTCCGTAGTTTTCTCCTCACTTTAGTCCCAAATAAAAATGATTCTGATTTTATGCTCGATAGAATTTAAACAGAATAAAATAATAAATCATTTTTAAGACACGTAACTGAAAGTTACTCACAATAAAACCCATAAAAACTGTATATATCTGAACTCTCACCTTCCATGTACCCAGACCCACAGTCGGCATCTGTGCTCCGTTGCGGAGCTTCACTGAAGTTGCCATTTTACAAATATATATAATCCAGAGATTATGAAATATAATAAATTCAGCTGGTTAAAGGTAGGTAACTAGTTTAAGTTAGTGCTGGTGAAGGAGGACGTGTCACCTGACTCCTGACCACACGTTAACTACAGGCAGAAAAGCAGAAATATCCAGGCTGTAGTTTACATCAGGTACAACACCGCCCTCTTGTGAGAAGGAGTCAGAACGTCCGAATCTTTAAACCGAGTTAACTAAGAGTCGACACTTGGACTCGCGAACAACTTCAAAACCAGATTTTCTTCTTTAATAAGTTAATGTTTTAATACTTAGAGCATTAATTGTTCTTTCGGATAACCGTGACTGAATGTGTTTATACGTCTCAAGGAAATTCCAACTCTTATAGCCGAGTCAGATCTTTTGATCTTCTGACTCATCGATAGCATTCGACTCCTTTAGTTCCCAAATGGTTCATTGACATTTCTTTCAATCTTTACCTCATGTAATTCTTTTTAATTGTCCTACTACGGCTGAAATAGTTTCCTCAAATCAAATGACTTTGCCTCGTCTGTGTCCACAAGCTCTTTTGAGAGAGTTAGATCATTTGAGTCAGCTCACTTTAAGATTCGACTCTTTCAACTCACAAACGATTCGTTGACTACATTTTTGTAATATTTACACCCAAGTGATTGCTTTTCTTTGGCTAATTATGGGTGATATTGTTTAGTTAAATCTATCTTCTCTTTATCAAACAGACTGAATTTTATTAATTCTATTAAGTGAATATTTTAACATGATTTAGGGACAATAATAATCAGACACAGTAGCATAAAATAATAATTAGCATTAATTAGAAGTGTAATTTGTTTATGCAATGAAAAAATGGAAATGTGAAAAAAAAAAAAAAGCTAAAGATTTATAGAAATTAATTTATTTATAAATGACCCCAGTTCATATTCTAAGGTGGCTTTACTCACTGACATCATACAAATAAATAACAACTAAGGCAAAATGAAACTGACCTCATACTAAACTGATACACAATAAAATGTCAGTGTTTCAGATACAGCGTGTGATTTTTTCTGACCACCAGAAACATCCGCTGAGCCGAACAAGTCTCATACTCATGAACTGTTCCATATACCAGAGCGTCCATATAATTTGGCATCTCGGAAGGTAAAACAGAACGTAAACTGAATCAACGGTAAATAAATTTTAGTGTAATGTGAAGCAGCTCACAGTGAAAGGTTACAGAGTCTTATCAGAGGAAAACTCCTCCACGCCAATGTCACAATCTTTTCTCTCGTCTGGTTCTCTTAAATCTCGTTCCTGTTCTTCGTCCGGTTCTTCTTCCTCGTCGCCGTCTTCCTCCTCGCCATCTTCTTCATGAACCGCTCCCCTGCCTGTCTTTGGGCCTTTGCAGATTTTCAGGTGGCGTGTCAGATGGTACTTGGTCAGGAAGCCCTTGTTGCATTTCTCACAGATGAAGTCCCGTTTCCCTTCATGGGAGTTGAGGTGCTTCTTTAAGTGGTCGGTTTTGAGGAACTGCTTGTCGCACTTTGGGCAGTTAATTTGACGGTCGCTGCAGGAAAACAGACACAGAGGTTAACAAGCTGTTTGCTTGTGCTATGAAAAGAAATGTGAAGTAAAATAATAATGCGATAAAAATGTACATGTTCTTACAGCGAGTGTGAATACATGTGCTGCTTAAGGTCCTGTTTCCTGTTGAACGTCTTGTCACAGTGGTCACACTTGATGTTCTTGGTTCCCGAATGAATGACCATGTGAGATGCTACGTGGGCTTTCTGGGTAAAGGATTTTCCACACACATTGCACCTGAAGTTCTTCTGACCTTTAGAATAAGAGTAGAAATAAATCGACAGAGATCACAAACTACCCATTTTAAGACCGGGGCCAAAACTTTTTAGCAGCATAAACAAGATGTATCCAGAGGCAGCATAACGTAATGCTAGGCTTAACACTTGAAGGCACAAAATGCCATCATCACTAGAATTAAACAAAATGAGACAAAAACTTGTAATTATTTTTTTTTTTTACAATTCAACAATTTCTACAGAAGCTTCCAGACTCCAAAAAGAGCTTCTGTTATAGACGTTGTGGTGCTGATCTGGTACCTGTGTGGATTCTCAGGTGCATCCTCAGGTTACTTGGGTCGCTGAAGGCTTTGCTGCAGTAGCTGCACTTGTGTGGCCTCACACCCATATGACCCATGAAGTGCACATTGAGTTTGGTGGATGTGGTAAAGGCTCGCGAGCACATGCTGCATTTAAACTTCCTCTCTCGGCCATGACGCTGACCGTTTCTGCTGGACTGAGCTTCGCCCTGAGCCTGGCACTGCCATGACGGAGACGAGCTGCTGCTGGGGGCCTCGCTGGTCAGCTTATCCTGGGGGTGTGGCTGACCGTGTACGCCATGAGTCGGATCTTCCTGGGAGGGGCTGTGGCTGTGGGCGTGACTGTTGAGGTGGGCTTTGAACTCAGAGAAGGAGGTGCACTCTTTTCCACAGTGGCAGATTTGTCCCTCTGGAACGTGGGGAACGCCTACAGGACGGGATTCAGAAATAACGTTATAGCTTTACATGCCTTTGTCACTTGGAGTTTGTTGGTTGCGAGCTTTGCATACACTTGGTTATGTTTGTTGGTGGCTTCAATCGCTTCTTTTGTATTCTCTCTTCTCCCTCTCTCTGCAGTTACTGCCGATAGGGTCGAGTTGAATGGTGGGTGTAGCTGGTAGGTTGACTGATAGGAACTGAAAGGTGGGTGGAGCCAATTGGTGGGTGGAACTGACTGGTGAATAAGACCTGACAGGTGGGTGTGAGATAGCTGGAGAGTAGGACCTGACAGGTGGGTGGGAGCTAGCTGGTGGGTGGGACCTGGCTGCTGGGTTGGAGCTAGCTGGTGCATGGGGTTGACTGGTGGGTGGGACCTGACTGCTATGTGGGACCTGACTGGTGGGTAGGACCTGACCCGTGGTTAGGACCTGACCCGTGGTTAGGACCTGACTGGTGGGTAGGACCTGACTGGTGGGTGAGGCTTTCAGATGTTACACCTTACTTGACTAAAAAGATGTCTTTTATTAGACATCTCTAAAAACGCTGATTGTCATGAACCGTAGCTTCGTCCGATTTCATCTGGAGCTCCGGCAACTTCTTTAACTTCAAGGCAACTTTATCTAATAGCTTTTGAGAACTAAAGCATGAACTTCAGAAATCATTCTGAAGTCCAGAGAGCTGAGACTGTATGAGATCCTCACAGTCTCGCCGTCTTACCCAGCAGTCTGCTGTATTCCCGACTGTAATAAAAGAACAGCTCCTGCTCAGGGAGGATCTCTCGGGACGTACAGAAGAACAACTTCCCGTTATCGATGTACGCCACCAGGTTCTGCTCCTCCGTCGTCCTGCAGAAAACAAAAACAAGGAAATTAAGTGAAAAGCCTCTGGGACTCAGATTATACTCGTTAAGACCTGTGATTACGGCACCTCGCTTTCCTCACAAACATCATCCAGCTGCATTCGTTTTCATCCGTCGTCACTATACAGAACTCCAAGATGTCGTTGTGGAATATCTGAAAAACAAAAACACGTCTGTTTCAAAAAAATGACCAATTTAAATGAGACATAAAGGGAAAAATGTCAGTAAAGTCTCCATGTGTAAAGGAATTTAACACTTTATAATTCAATACAATTTTACTTATAATTTTTTTAACTAAATTTTCTCAAACTTATTTGATTTAATTGACGACTGCTTTCACTTTTGAGTCTCTCACAGTTTCTCCCTCGTGACGTCTCAGCGAGTTTTTCCTCACCGCCGTCACCTCTAGTCTCTTTTTTAATGTTTATGTTCCTGTAAAGCTGCTTTGTGGCTGTTAAAAGCTCTATGCAAATAAACCAGAAGTGATTATAACTTTCTTTGTCTGAACAGTGACAAAAACGTGAAGTGATGCTTATTGGTTCACCTCATCGGTTGCGTAAAGCAGAATCCATAACATTAAGTGTGGATGGCTTTGCTTTACAATTCCAAACTAAAGTAAACAATTTGTGGGTGATATTTGATGCCAATTTATCATTTGGCCATCATGTTCGTAACACTGTCAAAGCATCATTTTTTCATCTCAGAAACATTGTCAAATTACATCCCATGTTGACTTTCTCTGTGGCTGAAAAGTTCATCAACACTTTTGTTTTTTTGCACATTGATTACTGTAATGCTTTGCTGGCTAGAGTTCCTAGTGTGAGCTGTTAACCCCCTACATTCCTACACGTGCTCTACACTCTTCTGAAGCTGGTCTTCTGACGGTCCAAACGACACGGCTAAGAACTATGGGTGATCTGGATTTTTCTTCTTTTAGACTCCCAAATTGTGGAATTCCCCTCGGAGTTTAGGAATGCAGAATCTCTGGGTGTTTTTAAATCCCGCCTTAAAACAAATTTTTTTATGATAGATTTTATGTGATTTCTTTGTTATTTATTGGAGTTTTATTTTTTGTATGGTTCGTTTTAGTGCCTGTAAATGTTATGTATATCTTTTAATTTCATCTTTTTATGTCAAGGGCTTTGAGATGCTACTTTTAAAGGCGCAAAAAGGTCATTTAAAGCAAAACGTATAAAAACCGAGAAGTTTCAAAGTAACTGAGATCATCCAGAGAATTTTAGGATGCTGTGTCAGTTACTCGTTTACTTCTTTCCCAAAGCAATAATCAAGGCATTACACTAATTATCTATTTTCCACTTTACTCTGTTAGATCTTAATTCATTTTGTTGCTCTCTGAAAGTCACTACACTTGCAAAATTTAATTGTATTGTATAAAATGACAATGAGGCTAAAGTATGTTATCTTACTTTTATTTAATAAGTTATTTAGTGTTCTCTTTTTAGTGTTTTAGAGGAAGACTAACTTTCCAGAGCTGAGGCGTGTCTTTATCGGTCCAGCCGGAGAGCTCGACACTGCTGCAGTGTTGTCCTACCATGGGGCCAAAGCAGGTCCTGCTGGGAATCGTCTCTCGTGCAAACACCCCTGAGGAGATAAGACTACACGTTAGTGTCTGATTAGCGTGTTCTTTCCACAGTCTCTTGTTGCTTAGCAACCACATCCCCAAGACAGAGGAGTTAAACATCCTGAAATCACGCAGAGCAGAAATCAGTATAAAATATCGTCACTGACCGTTCGGCTCATCGGCTACAGACACGCGGAGGCACAGTGGGTGGGGCAACGAGAGGCGGGCTCTGCTCTGAATGGGCGTGTCTGGGATGAAGGTGGCGGGACCGTGTTCGGGACAGTCAGAGCTGTAGGAGCGCTCACACAAAGTGCACCCTAAACACATGACAGCATTAATAACCAACTTAATAACCAACAAATGATAAAGTACACAAGCTGTAAAATAACGTGTGTGTTATACAGCAAGAGAAAATAAAACACAGGCCCTAAAACCTGCCACTGTGTCCAAAAAATGCATATAAAATAAAAACAAAACAATAAAAATGTTTCTACTATTTAGGCTCATTACTATCAGTAACTATTTAGACTTAGTATTTAGCCTATAATTGAATTACTTTCTCCTATCGCTATTTTTCCTCTTCATTTCCGAAAAGACCTGATTATTTCAACTATTACTCATTCATTCAGTAAAGAATGACACAAAAAAATGTTAAAAAGACAAAAAAATCTCTCATTGCAGGTAAAAATGTTTCTCAATGAAGACAAAAATAAAAACAACAAAAAAAATCTCTCACTGTAAAAAAAAAATAAAAACAAGTGAAAAAACTTAACTACATTCATGTCATCACCTTAAATCTACTTTGTTCATTTAATCAGAGCTTTTACTTGTAGAACTCACAAATGGTGAAAGCAGCGTTGATGTTCTTGTTGACGACGGTGGCGTTCTCCAGCTGCAGCGTAGAGTTGACCAGGACGAGACTGCTGTCCGGGCCGAGCGAGACCTCAGCGGTGATTGGGGACACGTTTACGGGCTCCAGCCCCATGCCTGAGCTGTGCAGCGATACGGGTTCGAGCTGCGTCTGCGTCGCCATGGCACCGGTAAGCACTACGCTGACCACACCAGAGTTCAGCTCACCGTTAGTGTGTAGAGCTTCACTCAGAGCTCCAGGAGCTCCGGGTCCTGAGCTGCTCCCCACACGTCCGCTCATGTGCTCCTGCTCCATCACCACAGGCAGCTCCAGCCCAGGGCCGTGCAAAGCCATGACGCCTCCCTCCAGGCTCTCGTGGGGCTGATTCCTACCTCCGAGGGGCTGCTGGGAGTCTGCGCTCACCACCACGCCATCCATGTTGGCCAGCTCTTCCCCCATGCCGTCTGGAGACATGGGACTGTTCACACGCGATTCCATCGCCAGGCCGGCATCCAGTTGCACCTCATGAGCGCCGCCCTGGTGGAGCTCTGCCTGTCGCGAGTCTATAGACACCAGGCTTTGTTCTAAATGTCCTCCTGCACCGCTGTAGGGGTCGAGAGATGAAGGGTTGCTGTTGGCGACGGACAGAGTGGCGTCCATGTTAAGGCTGCTGGGGTGGATGTACTGAGGAGGAGGACGATCGGCCAGGTACGACAAAATACCTACAGAAACGGCAGATATTACCTCAGGGCGAATCTTTATCAATTCACTTCTCTTCACAGATAGTTCGATTTTAATTTGGGAAGTTTAGTTTTCTATCACAGCAGCTCTCAAAGCAAAAAGCAAAAAAAAAATAGGGGCTTCTTTTCAATATATTACATTTAACTGTAAATGTACAATGTCACAAACATTTAATAAATACATGAATTATTGTATCTGCAGGTGAGTTTCTGCTGTATAACGTGAGCTAATCCACAGGACCTGGTTTTATAGAAAAATAATCAGCATTTTAGAGTCAAGCTTCTTCATTGTGTTTGTTTGAATGTGCTGCCACCTGCAGGACATGTTCAGAACCACACAAAATCTTCCTTATGATGTGTTTAATTCATTACAAGAAGAAATAATCCACTAAACAAGACGATGTTGAACGTTTTAAGAGGAGAGAAATGTTTCAGTTCAAACATCGTGAGCTGAAAAGTCCGGTGATAAAACAGAGCGTCTGTTACCATGACGATAAAAGCGATCGGGTTTAGAAACATCATAAAAACTTCTTTTGAGGACCGTTTCAGTCCTGACATCATAGACGAAAAGACAGAGATGTCAAATAAGTTAGGAGGGAAAAAAATAAATAAATAAATAAATAAACAAACAAACAAACAAATAAATAAATAAATTAGGAGGAGGATTTGATTATTAGAGGAACGAGGAGAGTAACGTGTCTTTATAATGAACAATAAGGTGAAACGGATCAGCTGAATTTACATTAAATCTCCCTTTAAAACTCTCTCTCTCGTTCATTTTCTACCGCTTATCTGAACTACCTCGGGTCACGGGGAGCCTGTGCCTATCTCAGGTCTCATCGGGCATCAAGGCAGGATACACCCTGGACGGAGTGCCAACCCATCGCAGGGCACACACACACACACACTCTCATTCACTCTCGCAACCACACACTAACCATCAACCTACCATGCATGTCTTTGGACCGGGGGAGGAAACCGGAGTACCCGGAGGAAACCCCCGAGGCACAGGGAGAACATGCAAACTCCACACACACAAGGTGGAGGCGGGAATCGAACCCCCAACCCTGGAGGTGTGAGGCGAACGTGCTAACCACTAAGCCACCGTGCCCCCCCCTTTAAAACTAATTTTTTAATTAATGTTAGAATTGATTAGAATTAGCATTAATATTGATTAATTATCCCTCATCAATATGTTTATTCTTCAATATTTATCATTATTACATAATATAACGTCGCTGTCGGGCAGAAACCTCGTATGTCCAAATTTGGTCAATTTCATATTTTTTCACATATCGATGCTATTGGTCAGTCCCCACGTGGGTCTGTTATTTTTACAAGTTATTAATCTAAAGTCTTGAAAATAGCTTGAGCACAAATCTCATAACTCCATCGGACACTTCAACTGTCCACCTCTTCCTCACTCCGTGTGAGAGCTTCACGGCATATTTCTCCTCAAGAAGAGTCGCAACGAATCAACACGTCTTCTGAGGTAAAAAATCTTGACCCCCGCTAGTTCTGGTGCTTGTCTGAGGACAGGAATTTAGCTCAAGACAATCCACTGCAACGCGGACTAAACCCTGTGCACTGCAGATAAGGTACGGCGTTTTTTTAATTTCCTGAAAAATAACGGTTTTGGAGATACGAGGATTCCGTCTGACAGCGACGATATACACTTTTATAAAATATCATACACTTTTTTGTATTTAGTCCGATACACTGTGCTGCATGTGGTGCATGGTAGAAAAGTCAACTATTGTGGTGTATGTGTGTGTGTATGTGTGTGTGTGTGTGTGTGTGTGTGTGTGTGTGTGTGTGCGTAGTTTATCACCTGGTAGAATATGTCTGAAGTAGCTGCTCTCCAGGTGAGGGTACGGAGGAGGAGGCAGGGTGTAGTTCCTCTCAGGAAGTCCACACATCACTCCTCGGTCTCCTAAAGGCCCCATGGGTAACATCAGGGAGAGCGCAGAGGGCAGCGGCCCCAGAGACGGCCCTAGGCTCGGTATAGCCACCGGCATTCCTGTGGAAAGAGCAGAGAGATCGTCTCAAGACATCAACAGAGAAACAAACAAGACATTTTAAATATTTGAATAAAATCTGATCGAATACTATATACACACATATATATATATATATACACACAAAACTAATCGACTGAGCAGGTAGGTTTGTGTGTGTGTGTGTGTTAGTGTGTGAGTGTGTGAGAGAAAGAGAGAGAGAGAGAACAGAGCAAGGCCCTTAACCCTCAAATGCTTAGTTGTATAAAATGAGATTTAAAAAAAGTTGATAAAAGCTGTAAATGAACGTGTATGTTTGTGCGTGTGTGTGTGTGTGTGTGTTATAATACAGGTACTTTATTACAGGAATACACGACAGGAATAAAACACTTTATGCTGTGGTGCTGCTGAAAAAACTCAGCTCGTCTTAACTGTGATTCCATTTCATTTTCACTGTATCCTTCATTTTGTAGTTTACTGTTACAGCTAACGCTCATCAAACACGATCTAGCAGCTAGAAACAGTCTTTCCCTCACTAACCCCCTCTATCCGTCTCTCTCTCTCTCTCTCTCTGTCTGTCTCTATATCTCTTTCCATATATATGTCTGTCTCTCTCTATTTGTAGGTCTTTCTCTCTCTCTGTATTCTCCACTTTTTTTTAAGAAGATTCATCTCTAATTGTTTTCCTCTAATAGCACAATGCACAGAGGGTTGTTTTGTTGTTGTTGTTGTTTTTTGTTTCTTCCTCTGATCTGACCTGGAGTGGTGATGGGGTTGTGGCTGTGAGTGGGCGAGGTAGGAAGCCCCAAATGACTGGCACTGACGGAGGACACGCTGAGCTGGTCCATGCCCACCGGACTGAGGTTCATGTCGTTCATTCTGAGCAGAAAAAAAAAATAAAAAGTCTGTGACACATTAAAGAAAAAGGTCCAGGCAGAGCAATGAGTGTGTGCTCGTCTTTAGGAGAAATACTTTTACTGTCACTGAACACGTGCAATAATAACCTGAATAATTCTTTTGGATGTCAGTAAAACTAAAGAAAGTAGAAATAAAAGAAAAAGTGTAGTTAAACTGTGGAGAGAATAAATAACAGCTAGATAGATAGATAGATAGATACATATGCAAACAAATAAATACAGAAACATACAAACAAATTTATTCATTAATGTGCAGAAAATTTATTTTATTCTGCAATAAAATCTGTTATAGTTTTATTCTCCTAGCCACAATACCACTCTGGTTACTCATCCAGTTCGACTTTACCTGAAGAGAGCAGAATGATGCAGCGGCGCTTTAATGCTCTACAGCTTTCCATGCACAAACACATCATCTAATAAAGCTTTAACATTCACAACATCTCACTCAACAGCTCGTAATGATCTTACGTAGAAGCTGCACTGCATTCCTCGAATCTGAGTCCTGGATTTCTCAATCAAATGACTGAAAAAAATACGGAGTAAAGAAAGAAGCTTTTTCTCTGATCATTTTTTTTTTTTTTTTACAGCAAATCTTAATCACGTGCATAAATGTTCTTCTTCCTGTGACGTGAGCAAATTGTGTTTAAGGTAAAGTTTTGTTTAGTCACAAGTTCATTTACTTTTACATTATGAGTCTGTTAAGATAAATAATGATCTATAAACAAGGACATTACAAACAGAGGTAATAAAACAAGGGGTGTGTCCATGGTTCTGGGACATGGGGTGTTAAAAGGGGGCAGAAGCACAATAAGGGGTGGCAAAGGTTTAATAAAAGGTTTAATTTAAAGCTGCACAAGCTTTTGCGAAGAATCAACATAAGGATATATACACACACACACACACACACACACACACACACATATATACACACACAGACACTATATATATATATATATATATATATATATGTATCTATGTATGTATGTATGTATGTATGTATGTATATGTGTGTGTGTATGTATGTGTATGTATGTATGTATGTATGTATGTATGTATGTATATGTGTGTGTGTGTGTATGTATGTATGTATGTATGTATATGTGTGTGTGTGTGTATGTATGTGTGTGTGTGTATGTATGTATGTATGTATGTATATATGTGTGTGTGTGTGTATGTATGTATGTGTGTGTATGTATGTATATGTGTGTGTGTGTATGTGTATGTATGTATGTATGTATATGTATATGTATGTATGTATGTGTGTGTATGTATGTATGTATGTATATGTGTGTGTGTGTGTATGTGTATGTGTATGTATGTATGTATGTATGTATGTGTGTGTATGTACGTATGTATGTATATGTGTGTGTGTGTGTGTGTATGTGTATGTATGTATGTATGTGTGTGTGTATATGTATCTATGTATGTATGTATGTATGTGTGTGTGTATATGTATCTATGTATGTATGTATGTATGTATGTATGTGTGTGTGTGTATGTATATGTATGTATGTGTGTGTGTATATGTATCTATGTATGTATGTATGTATGTATGTATGTATGTGTGTGTGTATGTATGTATGTATGTATGTATGTGTGTGTGTGTGTGTATGTATGTGTATGTATGTATGTGTGTGTGTGTGTGTATGTATGTATGTATGTATGTATGTGTGTGTGTAAACTAATTTTAACAAAACAACACATCTTACCTGAAAGCTTCTTCCTTCACATATGGCACTGCGAGGTCTAGCTACATTTTTACAACTAAAAAAAAGTTATTTAATAAATAAATTTAATTCAGCACTTAAACTAAAACAGCCCAAAGCTTCATGGATAATAAACGCACAGGATTTCATTTAAGCATAAAATCCATAAAGCTCGTGTTCAATTCTACACTTCTTTAAACTTATATACATATTTACGCATTTCCACGCCACATTCTTTTAAAATATACTTACGCTCAAGTTTAAAATTTAGATATTTCTAGTAAAAAAACAATCAGAAGAAAACAATAACATGCTATAATGTAAGCGCGACTCCGCGAGGGTAATCAGAATTCAAAATAAAAGCCCTCAAACCAAACGTTTAACAGTTGGTATTAACTAAAAATATGAAAAGGCTTTTATTTTTAAAGCCGGATATTTGTACAGTCGGAACCGGAAGTGAACAAGTACGCTAAGCTAAAAAACCTGCTGTGTAATCTCGTCTCCGCTGCTACTGAAGAGACGCGTAATAAACAATAAGAAAGTTAAATATATCGGTAAATAAATATGCCGGATTATTTAGGAACCGAGCAGCGTAAAGTTAAAGAGGAGGAAAAAGATGACACGACAATTCGAGGTATAGTTACTTTATATACATGTTCAATATTAGCATGTTAGCATGTAGCTAGCATTTAGCAATAAAAGGCTAAAATACGTGTAAGAGATTTATTATTTATTTAATCTTTAATATTTATAATAAATAATATGACTCTGGGCATGTAGATGTGATAAAGTGAGCAGTATTTTGTTGTTATTAGGTGACTCGAGCTAAATTGGACGTTAGCTTTCTCGGCTAATTCATGACACTACGTTAGTTACCGGTCGGGTGCAAAAGTTTGTGCCCCCCAAAGGATGGGTTTCTGAATAGAAAAGTCAAATCAATTTTTATTTGTCACATACATACAGAGTACGACATTCAAACATAAGGAATGCAATTTGTGGTAAAAAAAATAAATAAATAACCAAATGGTCGTTAGAGAGGTTATGGTTAATGGTTAGAGAGTCTGACTCGTAACACGAAGGTTGTGGGTTCGAGTCTCGGGCCGGCCACGACTGAGGTGCCCCCCGTGCAACGTCACGTCACTATCACTAAACTATATAAAAAGAAACTATATAAAATATGAAAATATAACTGAAAAATAATGTATATACATATTCATAAATATACATAAATGCGTATGGTTTTTAATTATTGTCCTTAAAGTGTCCATGTGCAGTATGGTGTGTATAAAGGGGTACTGGTATATGTCCAGAGTCAAAGCGCGGGTCCAGAGTTAAAGCGCGGGTCCAGAGTCAAAGCGCGGGTCCAGAGTCAAAGCGCGGGTCCAGAGTCAAAGCGCGGGTCCAGAGTCAAAGCGCCGGTCCAGAGTCAAAGCGCCGGTCCAGAGTCAAAGCGCCGGTCCAGAGTCAAAGCGCCGGTCCAGAGTCAAAGCGCCGGTCCAGAGTCAAAGCGCCGGTCCAGAAAAACAGTGAAGATGGAGGCAGAGGTCCAGTACTAGATCCAGATCCTGGATGTTTCCTCATTTAAGTGGGAAATATTTTATCATTAATTACATAAACTTTCAGTGTGTGATCTAGTTCATGTTTGCACAAAATGTACATTTGGGGAAAATGTCTTAAGGAACAAAAACGAAGCTGTAGTGAGATTTAGCTCTCATTAAAGCACAACTCCAGGTTTATAAAGAGATATTTATGTTGTATAGAAGTCAGTTCACTGTCATGTTTATTGACTCCAATTCCCAGAATGCACTGCAGCCAAACGACCCTCGTTTTTTAATGTCACCGAACTTATTGTTTTCATGTTTGAATAATGGTTATTATTATAGAATTGATTCATTATTTCTGAAGTTGATTTGTTTGTTTTTGTTTGTTAGCTTTGGATGAAGGAGACATCGCTCTGCTAAAGACTTATGTAAGTGCCCCTTTAATGACATCATGGTTTTATCATTGCTTCCTTACATGATTCTAAAGCCAGTGACGTCGTTGTTGTTGTCTTCCACGTACAGGGTCAGAGCACATATTCCCGTCAGATCAAGCAAGTGGAGGATGACATCCAGCAGCTCCTCAAGAAGATCAATGAGCTCACAGGTAGGCGAGAGACACGACTTTAGATTAGATTAGATTAGACGGATCTGATGTCGGTGGTTGTGTTGTAAAACATGCGCTCGGATTGTGCAGGTATTAAGGAGTCAGACACGGGCTTGGCTCCTCCTGCTCTGTGGGATCTGGCTGCTGATAAACAGACACTGCAGAGTGAACAGCCGCTGCAGGTTGCCAGGTGTGAAGAGTTTACTCAGTTTTCTGTAGATTAAAGTGGCTTCCTCTGAAGCACCACATGAAGCTCTGTCGTTTAACGCTTCATGTTTCGGGCTCTTAAGGTGCACCAAGATCATCAACGCTGACTCAGAGGATCCGAAGTACATCATTAACGTGAAGCAGTTCGCCAAGTTCGTGGTGGATCTGAGTGACCAGGTCGCCCCGACCGACATCGAGGAGGGCATGAGAGTTGGGTAGGTAGAGCAGTAGCACAGAGCCACAAAACCTACAGTTTTATTCTCAGACGCTTGCTGGAAATCCCATGTTGTGTTTGTTCTCGTCTTCCAGCGTCGACAGAAACAAGTATCAGATCCACATACCACTGCCACCCAAAATCGACCCCACTGTCACTATGATGCAGGTGAGGAAGCAGCCGGGCGTCGTGTCACTCTCCACACGTCAGATTTTACACACGTCAAACTCCACACGTCAGATTTTACACACGTCACACTCCACACGTCAGATTTTACACACGTCACACTCCACACGTCAGATTTTACACACGTCACACTCCACACGTCAGATTGTACACACGTCACACTCCACACGTCAGATTTTACACACGTCACACTCCACACGTCAGATTTTACACACGTCACACTCCACACGTCATATTTTACACACGTCACACTCCACACGTCAGATTTTACACACGTCACACTCCACACGTCAGATTTTACACACGTCACACTCCACACGTCAGATTTTACACACGTCACACTCCACACGTCAGATTTTACACACGTCACACTCCACACGTCAGATTTTACACACGTCACACTCCACACGTCAGATTTTACACACGTCACACTCCACACGTCAGATTTTACACACGTCACACTCCACACGTCAGATTTTACACACGTCACACTCCACACGTCAGATTTTACACACGTCACACTCCACACGTCAGATTTTACACACGTCACACTCCACACGTCAGATTTTACACACGTCACACTCCACACTTCAGATTTTACACACGTCACACTCCACACTTCAGATTTTACACACGTCACACTCCACACGTCAGATTTTACACACGTCACTCTCCACACGTCAGATTTTACACACGTCACTCTCCACACGTCAGATTTTACACACGTCACACTCCACACGTCAGATTTTACACACGTCACACTCCACACGTCAGATTTTACACACGTCACACTCCACACGTCACACTCCACACGTCAGATTTTACACACGTCACTCTCCACATGTCAGATTTTACACACGTCACTCTCCACACGTCACTCTCCACACGTCACTCTCCACACGTCACTCTCCACACGTCACTCTCCACACGTCACACTCCACACGTCACACTCCAGACGTCACTCTCCACACGTCAGATTTAACACACGTCACAGTCCACACGTCACTCTCCACATGTCAGATTTTACACACGTCACAGTCCACACGCCACACTCCACACGTCAGATTTTACACACGTCACAGTCCACACGTCACAGTCCACACGTCAGATTTTACACACGTCACACTCCACACGTCACGCTCCCCACACGTCACGCTCCCCACACGTCACGCTCCCCACGTCACACTGCACACGTCAGACTTTACACGTCACGCTCCACACATGTCAGACTTTACACATCACACGTCACGCTCCACACACGTCATGCTCCACATATCAGATTCTTGTTTATACACACTGCTGTTTGGATTGCTGCTTGGATCTGTGAATTTCCTTCTGGGTTTAATAAAGCCATCCATCCATCTATCCCTTCCTCCCTCCCCTCCTCCCCTAGCACGGGAAATAAAATAAACTGTAACCTGAAGAGAATAAATGGGTGTGTGTAAACAGGTGGAGGAGAAGCCAGATGTGACCTACAGCGATGTCGGAGGCTGTAAGGAGCAGATCGAGAAGCTCAGGGAAGTGGTGGAGACGCCTCTTCTGCACGTACGTCATCACTCAGACTTCACACTGAATTTCTCTCTTTCTGTTTCGTCCGGGTCCGAGCGTCTCTCTCTCTCTCTCTCTCTCTCTCTCTCTCTCTCTCTCTCTCTTCCTGTTCAGCCGGAGCGCTTCGTGAACCTGGGCATCGAGCCCCCTAAAGGCGTGCTGCTATTCGGACCTCCAGGAACGGGGAAAACCCTGTGTGCTCGCGCTGTGGCCAATCGCACTGACGCCTGCTTCATCAGAGTCATCGGTTCCGAGCTGGTCCAGAAGTACGTTGGAGAGGTGAGCATGCTGCTGCTGTACACGCTGAGAGACTCATGTCCTTAATCCAGATGTGACGTTGTTAACGAGATCTGTGTTCTCTTTAGGGAGCTCGAATGGTTCGGGAACTCTTCGAGATGGCCAGGACCAAGAAGGCTTGTCTAATCTTCTTCGATGAAATCGATGCTATTGGAGGTAACAGTTCTCGAGAGGCTGATTATTTTAATATACAGACTTGCATTACATTTAAATTTCTGCCATTTAGCAGACGCCTTTATTCAGAGTGACTTACAATTTTACCTCATTTTATACAACTGAGTAATTGAGGGTTAAGGGCCTTTCTCAGGGGCCCAGAAATGGCATCTTGGTGGACCTGGGATTTAAATTAATGACCTTCCCATACCTCATTTACCAGGCTATCACATCCCTGGTGACTTACTGACCTCATTCATATAAATCTGGAATGACTGACAGATGTGTAGGTGATATTCGCCCATATTATCTGACCCCTGGAAGCCCCACCCACGGGCCCCTTTTTTATCAGATTGTGTTTTCCTTGGCTAACAGATATTACTGTATAGTCCACATGCTCTTTTTCCCTCCAGAATGATTATTTGATCAATTCCCTCCCACGTTCACAAATCTCCACCCACAGGATCTTCCCTGTCCTGGAGGGTGCAGTGTATTTAAAATGACTGACAGGAGGCAGATCCAATCACAAACCAGCTTTTCAGCAACTTAGACTATGACTTATTCTGTAGTAGCCCTGCCATTCATTCATTTATTTATTTATTTATTTATTTATTTATTTATTTATTTATTTAATTTATTATCTCTAACTTATCAAACCTGTGCAGGAGCTCGTTTTGATGACGGAGCTGGAGGAGATAACGAGGTCCAGAGAACCATGCTGGAGCTCATCAACCAGCTGGACGGCTTCGACCCCAGAGGAAACATCAAGGTCCTAATGGCCACCAATCGACCCGACACTCTGGACCCTGCCCTCATGAGACCCGGGCGTCTGGACCGAAAGATCGAATTCAGCCTGCCTGACCTGGAGGTGAGGACGTTTCACCTCACAGCACTGAGCCTTCAGAGAAAAGAAAAACATCTATACAGTACACTAATATTAGAGCTCTAACACCTGCTGCTCCTGATGTCGCAGCGATGCTTCCGTTGCTATGATACACAAAATCTCAGAAGCATGATGGAGGCAGGGTTTAAGAGTATCTGTGGTTCAAGACCAATACGTGTCTGATCCTCACACTCTGGTAATGTTTTAAGTGTTAAATTCATCTGTATTGGATATGAAATATTTTCATGTTTTAAGAAACACATACATTCACTAAAATGTGTATTATCAGGTATCCAGGTGCCATGGCAACGTCGTCTTTCGCACCCGATTGACTCACAGTGGCCGAGAAGTCGTCCGTTTTAAACCGAACCGTCACTTGGCTCTTTAATTGAAACGTTTGAGGCTCCGTAAAGAAAACGCGTCATGACTCCCGGTGTATTTTATTTATTTTTCCCCTTTCACACAGGGTCGCACTCACATCTTTAAGATTCACGCTCGCTCCATGAGCGTAGAGAGAGAGATTCGGTTCGAGCTGCTGGCCCGCCTCTGTCCCAACAGCACAGGTTCATCAACTCTTCTTCTCTCAACTCTTACCTGCACTTCTACTTTCTTTTTCTTCTCAAACCCCAGACTGAATCTGTGGTGTATTTTTTTTTTTTTTTTTTTTTGCAGGAGCGGAGATCCGGAGCGTGTGCACGGAGGCGGGAATGTTCGCCATCAGAGCTCGCAGGAAAATCGCCACAGAGAAAGATTTCCTCGAAGCCGTCAACAAAGTCATCAAATCCTACGCCAAGTTCAGCGCCACTCCGCGCTACATGACCTACAACTGATCGCACTCTTTCTTCACTCTGTCCTTCTTTACAGGAGAAAGAGTCATGCTGTGCGTTCGTCAACGTTTGTTTCTGTTCTTTAATGCTTATATAATTAAATAAAATTTACCAAACATTCACACTTTGGTCCTGAGCTTGAAGAAAAAAAATCACACAATCATTTGAGATTTTCCTTTTATTATACAAAATAGCTCTAAAAAGCACAAAATAGCGTTACGTTCAATAGAGACTACACACAACACTAAGCCTCTCGCACACACGGTCACATCTAAAACACTCACAATAATATATTAACACACTCCGATATTCAGAAGAGCCTGAGCTTCGTCACAGATTTGTTGTTTTTTTTTGGTAGATGAATATAAAAATATCAAACAGTAACATCAGCATTTGGTTTATAAACACAGTCAATCCAGTAAAAAATACAAAAAAATTATAAATTTTGATCTTTACCAGCATTTTGACCAGAAATGAGGAAATAATTAACACTGTAACAGCTTCCGTGCTTCAGGTTATATTACAATGCTGCTGCGTATTGACCGTCACCGTAACCAGTCACTTGTAACCATGGAAATGGTCTCCGGCGCTCCGCGTGTCAGCTAGCTAACGCTCTTCGTTAGGTATTTTATTATTCTCAGTAACGTAGATGAAATAAGGTGCAAGTCTCTTCGTTATTAACTCGTTTTCTTCTGCCGGACATCAGACAAGTGTTATCGTAAAAAAAATCAATGAATGAATTAACGATTTATTAATTATCTACTCCATTGGTTCATTTGAATATTTTGTTATTAAACGTAATAATTTATTAATCGTTTTAATTCATTGTGTTTGTTTTGGTTCAGTCACACGTTTTAACATCATTTTAATCATTGAATTACATTTTTACCAAAACAAACATTTAATTATTTAACGATTTCATTTTTTTCCCCATCTTTTGTTTTTAAATTCATTAATTAAAGACATCATGGGGGAAAAAATTAGTGCATTTAAAGCTTCTTTTGTAAGTTACAAGTGTGAAAAACACCTTTAAACTATGTGATGTGGATATTATGGGATTTGAAGAGATTAAAAAACAAAACCCAGAGAGGTCTGAATGAAAGTGTGTGTGTGTGTGTGTGTGTGTGTGTGATGGTGTTCAGCGTTGTGTTCAGCGAGAACATGTTTCTCTCCCAGTATTTTCACGTTCGACTCGAGACGAGTTTAAAGGCAGAACCTTCCTGTTTTGCTTCTAAATGCTTTTCTACTCTAAACTCACTCGTTCTCCACTCCGTACAACACATCATTCTAACCCTTCAGATGAGCACGTCCTGTTTCCTGTGTGCTCGGTGGGGGTTGGAGCGGGGCAGAGGGAGAGCGCCCTCGTGTGTTTGCAGTGCAGTACAGCGTCATGAATGGTGGGAAAGACCATGTCCAGAGTCACAGCACTGCTGAAGAACTGCAGCGTCCTGAGATCAGAGAGGAGAGTTCCTGTCCACACACACACACACACACACACACACACACACTATCAGCACACAGCTTTGTTCACATCACAGTGCCTTTTTATGTGTTATATGTACACTTACGGCTACATCCAGCAAGCACGATTTTCACATCTATGGCTGCAAACTCCTTAATAACCTGCAAAAACAACCAGACATTTACTCACCACAAAGATACACAGCCTTTAGGAAGGAATAGAACACTGTGTTGAGCTGTTACAGGAAAATCAACAACATACAATCAACAATATACACTGAAGTTGATTCAGTGCACTGTGGTACAGTTGATTATTACGACAGCTGTGTTAAATGTTAAATAAATCTTTTAAAAAATGTTTAAAAGCTTACAGATTTAATAGCTTTGGCTCCTACAGAGTCCATGAAGTTGACAGCACTTAAGTCCAGGATGATGGAGTGGATGGGACAGAACGGCTGGAGGAAGCGATCCTGCTCGGAGTCAGACTCGGCCTCGGCGATTTGTCCGTTAATGTGCGATTCTGTCTGAGGTTCGTCCACCAGTTCATGACTTACACTTAATTCCAGATCCTTAACGGCAAAACCACAACAAACACACTTCTGAAACTGTGATTCGCAGATCTGCAAGAACTATTTAATCATCTAACTGTTCACTGATTAAATCTAGTAGACAGTAGAGTAGAAGAAAATAGAGTAGAACACGGTCATGTGGGTCGTGCCATGTGGGTCGAGTCATGTGGGTCGAGTCATGTCATATGGGTCGAATCATATGGGTCGTGTCATGTGGGTCATGTCATATGGGTCGCATCATATGGGTCGTGTCATGTGGGTCGAGTCATGTGGGTCGAATCATATGGGTCGTGTCATGTGGGTCATGTCATGTGGGTCATGTCATGTGGGTCGTGTCATGTGGGTCGTGCCATGTGGGTTGAGCCATGTGGGTTGAGTCATGTGGGTCGTGCCATGTGGGTCGAGTCATGTGGGTCGAGTCATGTGGGTCGTGCCATGTGGGTCGTGTCATGTGGGTCGTGCCATGTGGGTCGTGTCATGTGGGTCGAGTCATGTGGGTCGAATCATGTGGGTCGAATCATATGGGTCGTGTCATGTCATATGGGTCGAATCATATGGGTCGTGTCATGTGGGTCGTGTCATGTGAGTCATGCCATGTGGGTCGAGTCATGTGGGTCGTGCCAATTGGGTCGAGTCATGTGGGTCGAATCATATGGGTCGTGTCATGTCATATGGGTCGAATCATATGGGTCGTGTCATGTGGGTCATGTCATATGGGTCGATTCATGTGGGTCGTGCCATGTGGGTTGTGTCATGTGGGTCGAAACATATGGGTCGTGTCATGTGGGTCAAATCATATGGGTCGTGTCATGTGGGTCGTGTCATGTGGGTCGTGTCATGTGGGTCATGTCATGTGGGTCATCTACCAATGTCAGAACACTTCTGTAATTTCTAGCCATAAATAACATATTCGCTATGATCTAAAACATGATCTTCTGTAGTGTAGAATAGAGTATAATAAAATAGAGTACAGTAGAATAGATAGAACAGAGTACAGTAGTGTGGAATGGAGTAGAAGTGAGTAGAGTAGAGGGAGAAAATTAGAGTAGTGTAGAATAGAGTGTGGTATATTTGAATAAAGTAAAATAAGTGTGTGTGTGGGTGTGTGTGTGTGTGTGCTTATACACTGGAGTTGATGCAGCATAACATAGTGAGCGAGTACCAGTTTGACGACGGCTGTCTTCTTCTCCTCAGAGCTGGGATGGAGAGATCGATGCAGTTTCTTCTTTTCTTTCTTTTTCAGTCGCTTCTGCTGGGATTTTCTCTCAGCCAGCAGCTGTGCAGGATCGACTCCTGTCTGGAAACAGAAAAAAAGATCTACATGAAGAACGCATATCATTATCTCATTACAAATATCCACAATTACAATGATGTTTACTTGGGTTATGTTTTCCAGCAAGGGTTTAAGATTGTATTACACGTTTGTGGAAGGAGTCTCCTGTACCAGAGCTTTGTATCATTCAGAGCTAAAACTATAACTTTACATGTTTTTTTTGTATTATTTAAAAGAAATTGGTGAAATCACAAAATTTATTTAACCCTATGACATAAATACAAGCTATAAAATAATAAAAAGTGTGATTATTTATTCCTATTATTCTTACTTTTTCCTTGAGAGTGCTCACGTACTGGTCACTGTTTGCAAAGTAGATGGAAGAATTGGAATGGAAAATCTTAATTCCTGAACATTCTGTCGCCTGGAGAAAGAGCGAGATCGAAAGCTTATTTACATTCGACAAGAATGAATCACATTTATAATGCAAATTAAAACAAATCTGAGTTTTAGTCCTAAAAAAGCATTACGTCTTCATATTCCTCAGTGTCGTAGTAAAGTCCGGTGCCAGAGATTTGCCCGAGAATAACACTTTTAGGGCTGGGGGGGAAAAATAAAAAAAAAAAAATTAAAAAAACAGGATCATATTTAAGAAAAATATTTTTAAAACCTAGTATTACAGAACTAAACCTTGTAAAGTGAAAAAACATCAGGGCTATCTATCAAAACTAAAGTACAGTTTAAAAATCATACCACTCTATGTTTACATATGGAATAATATATATATAAATTTATATAAATAACATTCAATTAAAAATTTATTTATTTATTTATTTTTTATTACATCATTATGTAATAACTCCACAACCCAGAGAAATGAAAAATCCTGTGAAAAATCGTTCTACAACACAGATTTTCCCTTTTACAGCTAAAATGGTTCATGAAACGATTCGAAAATTCATTTAAATGATTCATGACTCACTCAAATGATTCAATAAACGACACAAACTCACTGTTAGACAGGCTTTAGGCTTTATAAAATGATTCATGATTCATTCAAAAGATTCAACCAGTCATTCAGGTTTGCAGGCTGCATGGTCAAATACGTTTTAATGAATTCAAGTGATTTCATAAATCATGGGTGCTGAAATGATTCAGTGACTCATTGGAATAAATCATACATCTGAACTACATGAACTGGTCTTGTTTACCTCTGGGTTCTGTAGATGACTGTGAGTATAGCAAATGTAACGGCCACCAGGAGGCCGTAATCCAACCCCAGCAGGACGGATGCCACAAAGGCCACCACCCAAATCGCCTAGGGAGAGGACGACAACACACACACACAGACACACACACAGACACACACATACAGGACAGACACAGACACACACACAGACAGGACAGACACACACAGACACAGACACACACACAGACACACACATACAGGACAGACACAGACACACACAGACAGGACAGACACACACAGACACGACAGACACACACAGACACACACAGACACACACACACAGGACAGACACAGACACACACATACAGGACAGACACAGACACACACACAGACACACACACAGACACACACATACAGGACAGACACAGACACACACACAGACACACACACAGACACACACAGTCACACACACAGTCACACAGACACACACACACACACACACAGTCACAGATACACACACAGACACAGACACACACACAGACACACACGCACAGTCACACACGCGCAGACACACACGCAGACACACACACAGTCACACAGACACACACAGACACACACACAGTCACAGATACACACACAGTCACAGATACACACACAGACACAGACACACACGCACAGTCACACACGCGCAGACACACACGCAGACACACACACAGTCACACACACAGACACACACACAGTCACAGATACACACACAGTCACAGATACACACACAGACACAGACACACGCGCACAGTCACACACGCACAGTCACACACGCGCAGTCACACACGCGCAGTCACACACGCGCAGACACACACGCGCAGACACACACGCAGACACACACGCAGACACACACGCAGACACACACGCAGACACACACGCAGACACACACAGACACACACAGACACACACAGACACACACAGACACACACATACAGGACAGACACAGACACACAGACACACACAGACACACACACACACACAGACACACACACAGTCACACAGACACACACACACACAGTCACAGATACACACACAGACACAAGACACACACACAGACACACACGCACAGTCACACACGCGCAGTCACACACGCAGACACACACACACAGACAGGACAGACACACGCAGACACACACGCAGACACACACGCAGACACACACGCAGACACACACGCAGACATCAGAAAAAAAAAAACAGACCCTGATATATTCTCTGACCCTGTTCATCTTTACGTAATAAAAAATCTCACCAGTTCAATCTTGCTTGTTCTCCATAAAGCAGGAATGTCTCGGATCTGCCTGAACATGCCCAGAAGATTGACCATGATAATAGCAGCTAACACGGTCTGAGGAAAAAAGACTGTGAAACTAGCGGAAGAACACGTTCAGCCTACAGCAATAACAACACGTTTAGTCTCATGTTTATACTTCATAAGCTCTACATAAGCTCTACATAAGCTCTACATAAGCTCTGAGTTGGTTCTGTTTTTCTTTTTCTGAACTGATTTTTGTAACTTCTGAGGAAGTCCTTTGTCTTTCTTTTGCGTCTGCAGGTAAAGAATCTATTTTGCGGAGAAATATTTTAAACCCGTGGTGCATTATGGGTCTTGTACACTAACCAGCCCCTATTATCTAATCCTCCAGTGAGAATTTGGACACTACATAATGACTGCGCCTGCAAAATGTCACAAGTAGGGAATCAATTCTGATGCAGAATCTGGAGTCTGAGGCGTTAAAGAAAGGAGCTGGGGAAAAAAAAACTGTAGAAAGATGGATAAAAGGTACCTGAGGTAAAGGCTGGAACAGAAAGCCGACTGCCAGAATCACCAAAAGGACCAGCAAGGAGGACAACAACCCTGCAATCTACACACACACACACACACACACAATAAATTCCAGTTAAACAGAAGCCGGCTTATCTTCCCTTTATCACAACAGTAATTAAACTCCTATAAGGACGTCACGACCGGGCCACACACCACCATCAGGCATGTAATAAAACAAGAGGCTATCATCTGTCCAACACACTTATCATCAGCAGATACACACACACGGTGATCCAGCATGTTATAAACTCATATAAAACATTTAGCATCCGACCCTGAACACAATGCTACAAAAGAGCTTTAATAAATGAGGATAAACTGCATCAGCGTCTAGTTTCTCAGTTAATCGGCCATCCTGCTCTTCCTGTGAGACACGTGACGCGAGACAACTCCGTCGAAACTCCGACTGCATCACCTGGGATCACAGCACACACTCAGAACTAAGGAGCAGTCTGCCCTCTTCCTCATAGCTCAACTCACAGACTGGAGGGAGGAGGACAGAGTTTCATCCTCCCACCTTCAGTGTACAGCCAATCACATTCTCTTGTGATTAATTTAAACTTTAAATCTTTTGACTACAAATGAAAGCGAGAGAGAGAGAGAGAGAGAGAGAGAGTGCATGTGAAAGAGAGCGCGAGAGAGAAAGAGAGATAGTGTGTATGGGAGAGAAAAAGATAGATAGAGAGAGAGCGAGAGAGTGTGTGTGTCTCACAGAAAGAGAGAGAGAGAGAGAGTGTGTGTCTCACAGAAAGAGAGAGAGAGAGAGAGAGAGAGAGAGAGAGAGAGTGTGTGTGTGTGTGTGTGTGAGAGAGAAAGATAGATGGAGTGTGTGTGTGTGTGTGTGTGTGTGTGTGTGTGTGTGTGTGTGTGTGAGAGAAAGATAGATGGAGTGTGTGTGTGTCCGAGAGAGTGTGTGTGTGTATATGTGAGAGAGAGAAAGAAAGATGGAGTGTGTGTGTGTGTGTGAGAGAGAAAGATAGATGGAGTGTGTGCGTGTCCGAGAGAGTGTGTGTGAGTGTGTGTGTGTATGTGAGAGAGAAAGAAAGATGGAGTGTGTGTGTGTGTGTGTGTGTGTGTGTGTGTGTGTGTGTGTGAGAGAGAGAGAGAGAGAGAGAGAGAGAGAGAAAGAAAGATAGATGGTGTGTGTGTGTGTGTGTGTGTGTGTGTGAGAGAGAGAGAGAAAGAAAGATAGATGGTGTGTGTGTGTGTGTGTGTGTGTGTGTGTGTGTGTGTGTGAGAGAGAGAGAGAGCAAAAGAAAGATAGATGGAGTGTGTGTGTGAGAGGCTGTGTGTGTATGACTGTGTGCACCAGTGAGTGGTTGTGTATGACTCTGTGACACACACAAGGAATTTGGTTCCAGCTGTGTGTGTGTGTGTGTGTGTGTGTGCGCGTGTGTGTGTGTGTGTTACCTGAGTCTTCCCTCCTGTGCTCTCCTGCACCAGACTGCGAGACATGGAGCAGGTGACGGCAAAGGTGTGGAAACAGGAACTGACGGAGTTACACAAGCCGAGCGCAATCAGCTCCTGCCATCAGACATCACACACACACACACACACACACACACACACACACACACACACACACACACACATTACTGCTGTTTACATTAGACCATAAAGTCAAGTGTGACATCATCAGTGTGCATCTAAAAAAGATCAGAGTCAATATTACACTCTGCTGTTCCCATGGAAACAGGTCTAAAGCAGGAAGTCCCGTGACCTACAGTGTCCCCCCATCAGTGTGTGGTGACTGATCACCTGGTTCCCGTCCACACTGTAGCTGTATTTAAGAGCGAATATTTTAGCCAGAGAGATCCCGATGGAGAACCCCACCACCGCCAGAGCTACAGCGTCTGTGACCAGGTTAGGGAGCACACTGAAATCTGGAAGAGTCGGTGCTTCAAGTCTGTAATTAACACATGACTTTTATTAAGTGTTCAGTACCAGAATTCAGTAGGTTTAGTACACAGACTCACCCTGTAGGGATTTCACCTACTACATCCACCTGGTAATTATCATGCAGAGCCATGCCGTAAGACACGCCTGTCGAGACGATCACCTGGAAAAGTACACGTCAGTGAAAACCTGCAGCTACACCTACAGCTACACCTACAGCTACATATACAACTACACCTGCAGCTATACCTACAGCTACACCTACAGCTACACCTACAGCTACATATACAACTACAACTACACCTACACCTGCAGCTATACCTACAGCTAAATATACACCTATAGCTACACCTACAGCTAAATATACACCTACAGCTACACCTACAGCTACATATACAACTACAACTACACCTACACCTGCAGCTACACCTACAGCTACACCTACAGCTACATATACAACTACACCTACACCTGCAGCTATACCTACAGCTAAATATACACCTATAGCTACACCTACAGCTAAATATTACACCTACAGCTACACCTACAGCTCTACAGCTACACCTACAGCTAAATATACACCTACAGCTACACCTACAGCTACATATACAACTACAACTACACCTACACCTACAGCTATACCTACAGCTAAATATACACCTACAGCTACACCTACAGCTACATATACAACTACAACTACACCTACACCTGCAGCTACACCTACAGCTACATATACAACTACAACTACACCTACACCTGCAGCTACACCTACAGCTACATATACAACTACAACTACACCTACACCTGCAGCTACACCTACAGCTACACCTACAGCTACACCTACACCTGCAGCTATACCTACAGCTAAATATACACCTATAGCTACACCTACAGCTAAATATTACACCTACAGCTACACCTACAGCTCTACAGCTACACCTACAGCTAAATATACACCTACAGCTACACCTACAGCTAAATCACCTACAGCTAAATATACACCTATAGCTAAATATACACCTATAGCTACACCTACAGCTAAATATACACCTACAGCTACACCTACAGCTACATATACAACTACAACTACACCTACACCTGCAGCTACACCTACAGCTACACCTACAGCTACATATACAACTACACCTACACTTGCAGCTATACCTACAGCTAAATATACACCTATAGCTACACCTACAGCTAAATATTACACCTACAGCTACACCTACAGCTCTACAGCTACACCTACAGCTAAATATACACCTACAGCTACACCTACAGCTAAATATACACCTACAGCTAAATATACACCTACAGCTAAATCACCTACAGCTAAATATACACCTATAGCTAAATATACACCTATAGCTACACCTACAGCTAAATATACACCTACAGCTACACCTACAGCTACATATACAACTACAACTACACCTACACCTGCAGCTACACCTACAGCTACACCTACAGCTACATATACAACTACACCTACACCTGCAGCTATACCTACAGCTAAATATACACCTATAGCTACACCTACAGCTAAATATTACACCTACAGCTACACCTACAGCTCTACAGCTACACCTACAGCTAAATATACACCTACAGCTACACCTACAGCTAAATATACACCTACAGCTAAATATACACCTACAGCTACACCTACAGCTAAATCACCTACAGCTAAATATACACCTATAGCTAAATATACACCTACAGCTACACCTACAGCTAAATATACACCTACAGCTACACCTATAGCTAAATATACACCTACAGCTAAATATACACCTACAGCTACACCTACAGCTAAATATACACCTACAGCTACACCTATAGCTAAATATACACCTACAGCTAAATATACACCTACAGCTACACCTACAGCTAAATATACAACTACAACTACACCTACACCTGCAGCTACACCTACATCTAAATATACACCTACAGCTCAATATACACCTGCAGCTACACCTACAGCTAAATATACACCTACAGCTAAATATAAACCTACAGCTAAATATACACCTACAGCTAAATATACACCTACAGCTACACCTACAGCTAAATATACACCTACAGCTAAATATACACCTACAGCTACACCTACAGCTAAATATACACCTACAGCTAAATATACACCTACAGCTACACCTACAGCTAAATCACCTACAGCTAAATATACACCTATAGCTAAATATACACCTACAGCTACACCTACAGCTAAATATACACCTACAGCTACACCTACATATACACCTACAGCTAAATATATACCTACAGCTAAATATACACCTACAGCTACATCTACACCTACAGCTACATCTATAGCTAAATATACACCTACAGCTAAATATACACCTACAGCTACACCTACAGCTAAATATACACCTACAGCTACATCTACACCTAAAGCTACATCTACAGCTAAATATACACCTACAGCTAAATATACACCTACAGCTACACCTACAGCTAAATATACACCTACAGCTATACCTACAGCTAAATATACACCTACAGCTAAATATACACCTACAACTACACCTACAGCTAAATATACACCTACAACTACACCTAAATATACACCTACACCTAGACCTACACTTACACGTATGCAGAATCTATTTCATGTCGACCTACAACTACATTTAAATATTCACCTACACCTAAATGTACATCTACACCTTCGTCTAAACCTAACACACACACACACCTAGACGCACACACACACACCATGAGGCTAGCTTTAAAACAACAACGTTACCACGATGATTTCTCCGGGAATGGGGATGGGAAGCTTCTTTTTGAAACGCTCATTCGAGTACTTCACAGCGTAGAGGAAGATCACACACAGCACTCCCACAACCAGCGTGCTGAGGTTTGTGCTGGTGATGTGTTTAAACACAGCCACAAGACTCTACACAGAGAACATCATGATCAGACCAGGAACTGTAGAGAAACCTTGTGATAAATATTACAACATACAGTGATTAATAAAATAAATACATATTCCATCTCATTTATTAACATTTATTTATTTGCATTATTTTTGCTGAAGTAATTTATCTATGTATTTGAAATATTATAATTTATTAGAATTATTCAATTTAATTTTGCTATTATTTATTATTTATGATCAATTATAATATCTGTAACCAAACTTATTTACAGTATAATAATTATATTTGATTATATATTTTATTATTATTAGTGTATAAATAAAATCATAAATATATTTTATTTACTTATTTATTTATTACAATTTCCTAGTTGTTCAATATTTATTTTATTTATTTTTAAAATGTCAATTAATTATTAAAATGTATTATTTCCTGAAACAGTCATAAAATGTTCTATTGATTCGTTTTATTTCAATTAATTCATTTATTAATTTCTGTTTAAATAGCTGAATATTTACATCGTGCTTAAATAGTGATGCACCAAAATGGAAACATGGCTGAGGCCAAAATAATAAAAAAAGGCTCAAGTATGAAAGTAGAGAAGTGATTATTATATTATATTATTCATTCATTCATCTTCTACCGCTTATTCGAACTACCTCGGGTCACGGGGAGCCTGTGCCTATCTCAGGCGTCATCGGGCATCAAGGCAGGATACACCCTGGACGGAGTGCCAACCCATCACAGGGCACACACACACTCTCATTCACTCACGCAATCACACACTACGGACAATTTTCCAGAGATGCCAATCAACCTACCATGCATGTCTTTGGACCGGGGGAGGAAACCGGAGTACCCGGAGGAAACCCCCGAGGCACAGGGAGAACATGCAAACTCCACACACACAAGGAGGAGGTGGGAATCGAACCCTGACCCTGGCGGTGTGAGGCAAACGTGCTAACCACTAAGCCACCGTGTCCCCCCTATATTATATTATATTATATTATAACTACATTTGATCAGTTTATTCTGCTCTTTATGGTGTTGAAAGCGGTAAATAAATCAATGCTGAATTAAATAAATAAGGTAAAAGTTCAGTGGCATTCAGCCTGAAACTGATTGTTTAAAGGTATGATGTAAAATGTTCTATCAGGTTTTTTTATCGCGGTTAAACATCAAAAGAAAACATGAAAGGTCCTAAAAACACACTCAGGTTTATTTACTAATGTGGATTTGTAATGCAAGCTGGAGCTGAAATGTAAAGATGTAAGGTCAAGTTGTTCTGCTGTGTGTGTGTGCGGGTGGGTGTGTGTGTGTGTGTGGGTGTGTGCGTGTGTGTGCGGGTGTGTGTGTGTGGGTGTGTGTGTGCGCGTGCGTGTGTGTGTGTGTGTGTGCGCGGGTGTGTGTGTGTGCGGGTGTGTGTGTGTGTGTGCGCGTGCGTGTGTGTGTGTGCGCGTGCGTGACGCAGTTATCACTTTTAACCCCGACCTTGTGTTCATGTGCAACAAAAAACAAACAAAATCTTTGTTCTGAAAAACTGAATCTAAAATCAACAGAGTGAGAGAAGAGTCCAGAGCAGCAGGATGCCGTCCAGGGTCACGGGTCATTACACAGTACCAGATCGTGTGAGACCTTCACTTACATAAAGGACAGATAACGGCCCGCTGTAGCGCTGAGTTTTAACCCCAAAGAAGTATTTCAGCTGAGAGACCAACACGTGCACGGCTGCGGCAGTGGTGAAGCCTCGCACCAACGGCTCGGTCAGATAAATCGCCACGAAGCCGAACCTCAGTATTCCGAGTACCAACTGAAGAGAGAGAGGGAGAGGGAGACAGGGAGAGAGAGAGAAAGAAGAGAGGGAGGGAGAGACAATGCGAGAGAGAGAGAGAGAGAGAGAGAGAGAGAGAGAGAGATACAAAGTGAGAAAGACAAAAAGAGAGAGAGAGAAAGAGAGAGATACAAAGAGAAAGACAAAAACAGAGAGAGAGAGAGAGAGAGAGAGAGAGAGAGAGAGAGGCAGGGAGTGAGAGAGAGAGAGAGAGAGAGAGGCAGGGAGTGAGAGAGAGAGAGAGAGAGAGAGAGAGACAGAGAGATCACGAGAGAGAGAAAGAGAGAGAGAACACAAGAGAGAGAGAGAGAGAGAGAGAGAGAGAGAGAGAGAGAGAGAGAGAGAGAGAGAGAGAGAGAACACAAGAGAGAGAAGAGAGAGAGAGAGAGAGAGAGAGAGAGAGAGAGAGTAAGAGAGAAGTCAGGGCAGAATATTAGACAGAGACAGAAAAAAATAGAGGCAGAAAGAAAGACAAATGAACAGAGATTGACAGTGTGACAGAGAGAGAGGGTGATAAGGACAGAAAGGGGCGGGGGGAGTGAGAGAGAGTGACAAAGAGAAAGGGACAATGAAAAGAGCAAAGAATAAAATAAACAAGAGAGATAGAAAAGGAGTCAGAAAGAAAAACAGATACAGTGAGAGAGAGGGTGATGGGGATAGGGGGGATAGGGGAGACAGAGCAAACAACAGAGAGAAAGAGGGGAGTCAGAAATAAAGTCAGATTGACAGTGTGACAGAGAGAGAGGGTGTTAAGGAGAGAGAGAGAGAGAGAGAGAGAGAGAGAGAGAGAGAGATTGATTTAAGGTCAAATGTTGTTCACACATTCACACCTGACTCTATATATAAAATCTCTTCCTGTTTCAGTTCCATCATAAAGTGTTGAGAGCTGAAACAGTTCCTCAGAGGAGCTTCTCACTAACTCCCCTCTATGTGATGGGACTAGACTCATCCCCATGCAGTGAGTACTGCACCTGAATGATCCCCATGAGCGCGGTCAGAGCCACGGCCACTTGCACTCTTCTGGCATCTCGAGCCGCGACGTCGATCAGCTCCGTCCCGTTGGTCCCGTTCAGAGGAAACATGGAGTCCGGCGCTTCTCTCACCACCACGCTCCCGATCATCAGACTGATCACCGCAAACGTGCCTGTGGGACAGACACAACAACCGTACATCAAATCAACAACACGGCGACCTGCTCGGTCTGCTTTTTATCCGTTTGTGGTTCCTGAAGATCTGCTTAGGTTCTGATTGCTACAACACGCTGACACTGGAGACTCCTTCCATGAGCGCTGGATAAATTTCTCAGTACAGAAAATCCAGAATATTATACAGAAGAATTAGGGCAGGGTTTGGATTGCTGTAGTGTATTAACGACAGCGTCTGCATCGTGACTCAGAGACTGTGGAGGGAATTTTTAGTTGATTATTTACATTTGCAAATTCCAGGCGTGTGTGAATGGAGGTGCTGAGTCAGCGTGACAGATGGAGTCACTGATAAGGTCACGATACAGACTGGAATAACGAGGTAGTGTCGGTCGGTCACGTTTCTGCCGGGCTCGTCACGTTACTACGGGTTTTTCATGTACAGCTGTGCGGGTGGCTCTGAGATAAATAACACACATAAACAGAATCGCTGACATCATGATTTCTCATGGACCTGACTTTTTGAACCACCTCCTGAACCTTCCTTCTCTTCCTCAGATGTTTGTATACCTGGAGATGTTTGAGGACCATAGCTTGGTGTGTGGATGTCTGAGGCTGTGCATTAAAGCTCTTCCTTACAGAACAGGAGCTCAGCTGGTGGCCCACAATCACCTTCCTCTAATCCTACATGTTCCTGCAGAGTTTCTTTCTAAAGCAGTCTTAACTTCAAGCTTTCACTATAAAAACATCATCCACGTCTTTCTTTTCTTCAGATCGCTCCGACGTCAGGCCTCCGGAAGGGATTAAAAGACATAAAGGCCACTTTTCACCTGGAACAGAGCCCTACGGTCCTCACGCTGAACGCTGAGCTGATCGGCAGATACGGACGAATCCAGAACAGCGAAGGTTTTATTTATCTTCCTGGAGATTCAGTTATTAGCCCTTTAGCCTCTGCTCCGTGGTGACACTGACATTCAAAATAAACCTCGACACACACGTGGTGTAAAAGTTTGTGTGCTCTGACTAATCCAGCTGTGAGGAGCTACAGCTGTAAATCTGTTTCATTAACTTCACGTGTTGTCATATAAAAATGTTTAAATGTTTATTTTATACACCGTCAGCTCGAGTTCGGTACTTCTGTTCGGACTGCTGGATTCTGATGGGTTGCTTTATTTTCTCTAACAGCACGTCTGGAGCTCCATTAATGAGGAGTTCTGTCCTGTTCTCACTGTCCATTAGCATGAGGGATGCAGATAGAAACTCACCTATGGATATGTGTCTGGAGGTGCCGAAGAACGTGTAGAGAAGAACAGGATAGAAGGATGAATACAGACCATAGACTGGAGGAACTGCAGCTAACATCGCGTATGCAAGACCTGGGGGAGAGAGAGGGGGAGAGGGGGAGAGAGAGAGAGAGAGAGAGAGGGGGAGAGGGGGAGAGAGAGAGAGAGAGAGAGAGAGAGAGAGAGAGGGGGGGAGAGGGGGAGAGAGAGAGAGAGAGAGAGAGAGAGAGGGGGGGGGGTGGGGGTGAGAGAGAGAGAGAGAGAGAGAGAGAGAGAGAGAGAGAGAGAGAGAGAGAGATATTAAATTCATGAACACCATTTTGGGAACTTCCTGTTGTTCTTGGCCTCAGAGCTGTTCATTCAAACATCTCTGTAGGATTTGTAGCATCTTATTGTAGCCCGAGGGTCAACCAGAGCCACCATAACCACCCACCAACCTTAACTCCGCCCACCACCATGACCACCCACCAACCTTAACTCCGCCCACCACCATAACCACCCACCAACCTTAACTCCGCCCACCACCATAACCACCCACCAACCCTAACCCCGCTCACCACCATAACCTGACACCAACCCTAACCCCGCCCACCACCATAACCACCCATACACCCTAACCCCACCCACCACCATAACCACCCATACACCCTAACCCCGCCCACCACCATAAGCACCCATACACCCTAACCCCGCCCACCACCATAACCACCCACACACCCTAACCCCGCCCACCACCATAACCACCCACACACCCTAACCCCGCCCACCAACATGGAATCACGATCAGAGTAATGAACATGTTAATGAGTGCTACACTCCTGACCCTGAGGCAGCTGCATGACTCCTGTGCTTAGACCCGAGACCAGGTCTCCGAACAGATACTGCTTCAGAGGGTACGACGGCAGCCATGATAAGATGGGAAGGAGGCCAAAGAGGATGGATTTGGCTCTATCAGATGAACAGCTGTAAAAAGAAAAAAAACAAAAGGGGCGGGGGGTCAAGCTGAGTCACAATATGCTTTATTTTATACTATAGTTAGAGAATTAGAGTGTTGCTACAATTAAAGTGAGGTATAATTAGTGTTGAGGATAAAGATTACCTGCAGCATTCTGCCAGTCTCTGTCTCACAGACTTCAGCGTCTTCTCTTTCTTCTGCAGCTGGGTGTGGATGTGTTCTTCACTCAACACGGGTCTCTCGATGCGATACGCCGGCGCACTTGACGTCTCATCCTCGCCGCACACGTGAGCTCGATCCTGATCCTGATCCATAACCAGGCACCAGGAGCATGACAGTGATCAGGGAACAAGCACCCGAAAGCAGCTTCCTAGAGAAATAAAGAAATAAGACATTAACAATAAACATCATACAGGAGTAAAGAGACATTTACAACATTAACATGATAGAAACAGTGAGGTTGTGTTTACAACAGCAGAAAGATACGATGATATGTTAACTTCGTTATGTCTCAGTTCAGAGAGATAGTGTTATATCTGTGTGTGTGTGTGTGTGTGTGTGTGTGTGTGGTGTGTGGTGCGTGTGTGTGGAGTGTGGTGCGTGTGTGTGGAGTGTGTGTGGTGCGCGAGTGTGGTGTGTGGAGTGTGTGTGTGTGTGGTGTGTGTGTGGAGTGTGTGTGTGGTGTGTGTGTGGAGTGTGTGTGGAGTGTGTGTGGTGTGTGTGTGTGTATGTGGTGTGTGGTGTGTGTGTGTGGGAGACGGAACATTTAATAAGAAACTGAGGGGATGCAGTGGACTTAAACAGTGTTCTACTTAAAAAGTCTCATGTTTAAGCAAAATTTAACTTTAGATAAACATTTTTTTCCTCATTTTAATATTATTTCATAGAATTTTTATAATTTTTTATTATTTTAAATATATATTTTTTAAATATTATTTCTAGTTTTTCACTTAAGGAATTAATTTATTTATTTATTTGTTTGTTTTAACGTTTATGCAAAATGTGTGTTTTCCGTAATGTTTAAGCCAATCTAGATTCGTTCTGAGGTTATCTGGGGCTTTTTTTAGTGTGTGTGTGTGTGTGTGTGTGTGTGTGTGTGTGTAAACAGTGTACGTTTATCCACACTCAGAGTCAGGCCATGTTTCTCTGTTAAAGTTCATGATAAAAACAAAATCAGACATTTTATCGCATCCCTCGTCATCGATCCCTTTTAAACCCAACCGCTGACTTCGGTCACTTATTCCTGGGGGGTAAAAGGGGCGGAGCCACGACACACCGAAGAGCGCGATAATGTCAGACGCTGTTTATCACATGAGTAAAAACACAAGATTCGAGACATGTTTTAAGACTAGTTTAAGCCGCTGTTTAGGATTAAACACTAATCCTGAACGGTTTGTTCTGAATAGTTTACGGCTCACTGACTTTCAGAGCGATCCTGTATCTATTCAGCTCTGAATGACAAGACAAATAACTGATAAAGATATAAATCCTGTAGCCTTGAGCTTTTTACTGTCAGACTAAACAACTCGGACTTATTATTAAAGCGAAGTTCAGAAGCGAGAAAGTTCATGTGCACGAGAGCGACGACAAACAAGCAGCGAGCCAGAACCGTTTCGCAGAACCTTCTAGAAACCCAAGATCGATTTCCTAAATTGTTTGTTAGTTTGGCAACGTTACAGTAGGGTGCAAAGGTTTGCACACCCCACCGCAATAAATAAATTCATAAATAAATATATATATTTTTAGTCCTTTCAGACATTCAAAAAGCTCAAAGTGCTTTAAAATAATATTAATTAAAAAAAAATTCAAATAATATAAATAATACAAACAAATATAATGTATTAAACAAAAAATACAATAATTAATAAAAATACAATAATTAATAATTCTATAAAGCAACAAAAAGCAAATAAACAAGATCATTTATTTCCTTTATATCAGAATCAGAATCAGAACCAAGTGTGTCACCAAGTGTGTTTTTTTTGCCCAAGTGTGTTGATGTTGACACACACAAGGAATTTGGTTCCATCTGTTTGTGACTCTCAAAAGAACAGCCATAAATAACTCTTTACTATACAAGACAAGACAAGACAGACCATACAAGACGACACAGATGATGAGAACAGAACTCACAGGCAGTAAACAAAAAGAATAAAGTACTAGAGAGAGTCGTGACGAGGTCGCAATCCGCGGCGCCATCATGAAATCTATTTATTATTAAATCAATGACTGATGGAGTCTGATGAGTGATTATAGTGTTTACAGTTTTAACAGTGTTTACAGTGTTAAACAATTTTGACATTTTATTTATATATAATATACATATTATATATATATATATTATATATATATATATATATATATATATATATATATAAATAAAATGTCAAAATTGTTTGTTAGTTTGGTAACGTTATGGTAGGGTGCAAAAGTTTGCACACCCCACCGCAATAAATACATTCATAAATAAATAAATAAATATTTTTAGTCCGTTCAGATATTCAAAAAGCTCAAAGTGCTTTACAGTGTAAAATAAAAACAAATAGAAAAAATTTAAAATAAAATAAAATAAGAAGAAATAATAATCTAAATAATACAAATAAATGTCATGTGGAAAATATAATGTATTAAACAAAAATAGAATAAATAATAAAAATACAATAATAACATGAAGTTCATATATATACACACACACACACACACACACACACACACACACACACACACACATAGATATACATATACATACAGTATATAGTGTGTTTCTAATGTGACAAAGTATTACTCATTGTCTCAAGCTGGACAGTTTGTGCTTTTGTAATATTTTCCTCACATAATTTATTCTTGTTGATTGTGAAAGACGAGGAAGAGAGAAGGTGTGTAAGAAAACTGAGCACAAGTTAAAGTTAAGTTAAACCGATGGGTCAGAATGAAAAGCATCCATATTTTGTGTAATATTACTTCTACATCCTCAAATCCTCCAACTGTTGCCTTTTTCCACTTCACTGTGATTAGGAGTGAGATTTAGTTCAGTGTGAAAGGAACAAAGCTATAAATATGTTCAGTTTACCCTTTAACTCCAGCCAAAAACCCCAGCAATGACCTTCCAGTGTGAAAAGTTCATGAAGAAAAAGTGAAGTTCTGATTATGTGACAACGTTTATCTTCTCCTGTAGATAGGAGTGACATTAGAGAGAAAATACTGCAAATAAAGTAAAGGAAAGCTGCAGCAGGAGATCAGGACACACCAAGAAGGAAATAAAGTCAGATCATGTTAGATTAACTCTCTCTCTGTCTCTCTCTCTGTCTCTCTCTCTGTCTCTGTCTCTGTCTCTCTCTCTGTCTCTCTCTCTGTCTCTCTCTCTGTCTCTCTCTCTGTCTCTCTCTCTGTCTCTCTCTCTGTCTCTGTCTCTCTGTCTCTCTCTCTGTCTCTCTCTCTGTCTCTCTCTCTGTCTCTCTCTGTCTCTCTCTGACTCTGTCTGTCTCTCTCTCTCTGTCTCTCTCTCTCTGTCTCTCTCTCTATGTCTCTCTCTCTATGTCTCTCTCTCTCTGTCTCTCTGTCTCTCACTCTCTGTCTCTTTCTCTCGCTTTCACTCTGTCTCTCTCTTTCTTTCTCTCGCTTTCTCTCTCCGTCTTTCTCTCTCTCTCTCCATCTCTTTCTTTCTCTCTCTGTCTCTGTCTTTCATTCTATCTTTTTCTCTCTCTCTCTTTCTTTTTCTCTCTCTCTCTCTCTCCCTCTCTCTCTCTCTAAGAAGGAGAAGGTCATGATCGTATTCAGATAAAAACATTTTAAGATCAAACCCAGTATAACCAGTATAACTATAATAAACAGAATAAATATAATAAACACAAACCCAGTATAACCAGTATAACTATAATAAACAGAATAAATATAATAAACACAAACCCAGTATAAACAGTATTAACACTACATGAACACTACATGGTCTGATCATGACAACAACAACAATAATAATGACAGAATTGTCATTGACACAGATTCCCCCTTACCCGTGCTGTATGATGTATGATGTCTCAGACAGATGATGAGCACAATAAACGTGTCCCTGTAGTTACTGATAAACACGTTTGTGTCCTTTAACCACGGCGCAGCCTCACTCCAGGAAGCTGAGCCGGCACGTGCCTGCACGGCGCACGTCACAGCGCAATGCATTCTGGGGCGTGTAGTGTCGTTCACTAATGTAGTGCGGAACTGACGGTTGTGGTTGTACAATATCTCATTGAACACGTGTAGGAGATGAACTCGTTTTTACTCAAGTTTTAGTCTTTAAACGATAAATTAATCTCAGGGTTTTAAAAACACAACATTTAAATAATATATATATGTACACACACACATATATATATATGTATATAGTGACATCTGCTGGTCTGAGGCTGTAACTGCAGCTAAAGAATGTAACCAACACACCAACTGTGGATTCTTCTTTTTCTCTTCTGTTTTTTTTTTCTTCCCCCCCAAGAAAATTTATGACATAAAAAATTCCAAAACTTAATATTTGAATTAAACAAAACATATTAAATTATACTCTGTATTGTTGGTGGTTAGTATCCTTATTTTTCTGAGATTTAATTACACAGAATTTATGATAAATTCAATATTTTATAAAATGTCATAAAGCTGGGGCCCCCTGGTACCATCTAAGGGCCCCCAGTTTGAGAACCACTGGCCTAGACTGCTTGTTCTGAGCAGGTGTTGTCAGTGAACCGGCTGTAAAACTGTTGGCTAAGTTACAGACACTCATGAAAAACTGATGCTGATTATCTGGGAAACGTCTCTAACAGCAGTCAAAATGTCACGTTGGTTGTTGTGTTAAATCTTACCCAGATACAATAGTGCTATTTTCTGATTGGCTATTGTGTAGCCTCTTTTTTTGATTGGCTGATAAGTGTCAGGCTCTAATGCTAATCATGTGTTAAGGCCTTTGTTAGGAATCCAAATACAACAATGTTTAATATTACTACATATTTAAGAAATAAGTACAGAAAGGTTAGCCTGGAGTTTAACCCAGAGGACTAGGGGTACAAGTTGGGGTCACACTGGATGGGGTGCCAATACATCAATCCCACACACATTGTGTATGTGATAAATAAAATTTCTATTTAAAATGTAAATGTTTAATGGCTTCACAACACTGCCTCGATATTGTCATTGCTTTCAGTAATGGAATTTTTTAGAAGATTTTGTTGGTTAACATGGAAGCCAGAGAAAAACCAACCTGGAGAAGAACCACTGAGAGGAAACAGACCTGAAGGTGAACATGTCTTCTTTTATTGCGAGACACACACCGCTGAATGTCCTCAAATCATCTCAGCTTGGTTCATGGTTTTAAACTGTACTCTAGAGTCCTGTAGGACTTCATCCACGATGAAGTGCGGCTGCCAAGGACGCTGTAACAATGCTGATTTTCCAGCGATTAAATAAATCAGAGCAAATGTTCCTGAACAGAATGTTGCAGGGCTACATACTCACAGTACAGTATGTCACAGCACTGTGGATATTCCCTCACTGAGACCCATGATCTTAGCACAAACTGTTTTTAACTCAGAAGCTGTCTGTGCTCATATGGAACAGTATTAGTATTAGTAATAAAACCGCAACCTTTTATTTTGCAAATGAGACAAACAATGGACGGCTTCCTCGGCTTGTCCTTTGAGGAATCTGTGCCGTCTGAACCTTTAGAGCAGACGGAGAAACTCTCACCTTCAGACTCATGAACACAGCACTGGCACTGTTACTGTTCAGTTTACTGAGCATATAAAACACACCGATCGGCCAGAACATTAAAACCACTGACAGGTGAAGTGAACACTGATCATCTCCTTACAGTGCCACCTGATGAGGGCTGGGACGTATTAAGAAGCACGTGAACAGTCGTGTATCAAAGTTGATGTGTCGAAAGCAGGAAAATAGACAAACTTAAGGATTCGAGCAACTTTGACAAAATTGTGACGGAGATCCCAAAACCTGCTACGCTGAAAGTAATGTTCAGGAACGGCTTGAGGAACACAATCTCGAATAGATCCAGAGTCTGTAGGATGTGCTGGACAAACAAGTCTAATCCATGGAGGTCTGACCTCACAGCTTACAGGACTTAAAGGATCTGCTGCTAATGTCTAATGTCTATATTCCACAGCACACCTTCAGAGGTCTTGTAGAGTCCAGAATTCAGTGAGTCAGAGGTGTTTTGGTGGCATGAGGCATGACTGCACAATATTAGGTGGGTAGTTTTAACCTTGATGATGTTGTTAAACATCCAGAGAAGTTCAGTATGTTTCTAAGAATTTATAATATAATATTAGAATAGTATAAATATTACTGTCATAACAGCAGCATGCAGCAGAATCTGCTCTGGTAAATTCTCCAGCACATTTTCTGTAAACATCTCAAAAAACTGATAGAACATTTAGGAAAATGGGCCGCTGCAATAGAGGGATTAAAATACTCAATAATTATAATGACATCAATAATGCATAACGTGTTAATATGTTATTACATGGATCACTGTTCCATGTCCAGTGGGCTAATAAAAGAAACTAGAACGTACATTTCCTGAAGAAAATGTGAATGGTGCTTGCACATGAGGAAGTTCCCCTCGTTGTGCTGAGTGTTTTGATATGTCACATGTCCATGTTGTGCAAATTTTTATTTTCACGTGAAATCATGTGACGTCACGTGATGTCATCAGAATACCCGTGAGGAAGTTCCCCTCATTGTTCTGAGTGTTTTGATATGTCACATGTCCATGTTGTAAAAAGTTTTTTGATTTTGCATATTTTGGGGGCGGGGCTGCGGGACAACCGGAAGGCCAGTCGGTACACCAATATAAAACTTTGTTCAGAGTCTCACCCTAAAGGAGCTGGTCGAGTTTGGTGTAGTTAGTTCAAAAGCTTGCCGAGTTATAAACCTCCAAAATTTATAATGGGAGTCTATGGGAAAAAAGGCCACTTTGAGACCCGGTACTGGAAGTACCGGTACTCGGATCACTTAGAAAATGAGAGAGTCGATTTGACACGTTATTCATGGTCTAGGACAAAAGCTGCGGGACAAGTTACGTGCCGAAGTTTTGTCCGGAAGAGTATGCAGGATAGTAAGAATGTTGCTTTGCAAGCGCCATTAATAAGTAGTTTAAATTTATAAGTTATAGCACCCTCTAGTGTCTAGGTTAATGTTTAATATTGAAAAAATAATCATTCAATCATCACCAGATAATAGAAATACAACTTAGGAAACAACTTAATAACACAAAAATGATTTCAGAATATAATCAAACGCATATTTCTATTTTTTTAAACGTATTTTAGAGTCACGTGATTGATATATTGCTTTGGAAGTATTGTTGTGGAGGATTTCTAGTTACCTTTTTACTGAAGTCAAATCGGAGATCTCAATCATCTGCACTGTGACTATCATTTCCATAAAGATGTCTGAGACAGAAATTCTTCTGGAGGGAAAAAAAATCCCTTTGTTTAGGATCAAATGTCTGAAATATGTGAAGCAGAAAGAAACAGATGAAGCTCTTCAGCTCTTCTAACTCAGTAGAAATGTGTGACACTGGAATCTTCTGTGTGGTAAATAAAGATGAATGAAGCTGTTCTGCAGAGACCAGTCCATCCATCCATCCATCCATCCATCCATCCTTGTATAGTAGTGTTATTTATGTCTGTACCTTTGAGAGTCACAAACTGCTGGAACAAATTCCTTGTGTTTGTTAACACACTTGGCCAATAAACCTGATTCTGATTCTGATTCTGATTCTGATCCATCCATCATCCATCACCCCATCCATCCATCCATCCATCCATCCATCCATCCATCCATCACCCCATCCATCCATCACCCCATCCATCCATCCATCCATCCATCCATCCATCTATCTGTCTGCTCGTCACACTGTACTCACTCATTCCATCATGCAGCAGCTGCTCCAACCTCGAGCTCTTCTCACACACCTACTAAAGAGCTTCACACTCCGCCAGCAGTGATGGAGTTTTAATGATGATAAAAGGGACGGGATCAGATCAGAGCGGCCGTTCGCTCTCACACACCGGAGATGCTGTTCATCTCATCTGAGCTTGATAGTAAAATTGGTGTTTTATAGCTTTTTTGTTCCTGTCCCTTAATGTCATAGACACTGATACACTGATCCTGAAACTGATTACTGACACGATTAATCCTCTACGTGTTTATCCATTTAAATACTCTGGAGAACGTATATGAGTGTTTGGTTCTACTGCAGCAGTAAATGTGGTTGTGTGTTTTTAGTTGTGTGTTTATGACTATTTTATTTTCCACTTTATTTTTTTCTTCATCATCATCATCATCTCTGACTCTGACAAAGCACTGACACTGGAGACTCCTTCCATAAGAGATAAATAAACATTTCCTTACAGAAAACATCCCCAAATTCACAACACACACACACACACTCACTGAGCACTTTATTAGGAACACTACACTTATACTTGGTCAAGCATCACTTTGTTCTTCAGTAAGATGGTCTACAAGTTCAGAAGATCAGATCAGGTCGAGTTCCACTCCTGTCAGCCAAGAACAGGAATCTGAGTCTAAAGTGGACACAAGATCACAGGACGTAGATAAAGATGGTAAAAAAAAAACTTGGTCTTTTTTCTTCCTCACTTGACTTCCTGGATCTGGAGGAGAACAGGTCTTTGATGGGAAGCAGGAGCCCTTCAACTCTTCAGCTGACAATACGGTGCAGTCTGTTCAGCTCATTAGTGGTTGAGGAGGTGAGGACAGAGTCGAAGCTCCAAAGCTGAGAGCCGGATAATGAACGTTGAACATCAGGTCTGATTATTGAAGTGTAAAGTCTGGCTTTGTGCTGCAGAATCTGTGAATATGATAATGAAGGTGTAACGAGAGCCTCGTAGTGCAGATCAGTGCAGATACAGTATGCAGACTTCTACACTTCCTACACCATCACTCCTACACAGATTTTATAAACACTACAAACAAAAGGAAAGAGAGGAGGATTTCAGTTCATGGAGCCAGGAACAACTTCATGGACAAATACAGAAGCTTTGTGTTTCCTGAACGAGTCCTGAATCCTTCTCTCCTCACAGCAGAAGTCTTTATGGTTTCCTATCAGTTCTGTTAAACGAGACAGTTTTCCCATGAGTCTCTCACTTCAGTGTTTCATTTTATATTCACTTTCTCCCCCTGTGAGCTCGTCATGCTCATCGTGTGTGTAAGACGTCCTGCTAACACTTAACGAGCTCGCTAGTGGATCAGCCCTCAAACCACCTCCTAGGAAATGAACGATATTTAATAAAAATCTTCTGCGTTCATCTTGATTTGGGTTTTTCTCAGCCATCACAGATCACTGACTGTGATTAAATATTTAATACAGAAGCTGAGGATTCACTCCCACTTCTCAAACCTTCCATTTAGCCGAATACACGTCTTTAAGGTGCGTAAACACTCCGCTAATGCACCGGATTAGCGCTTCATCATCAACTCAACTCCACATCAGTGTTAAACACAGCAGCGTTGGAGTCACGTCACATTCGTCTGAAGACGTGTTTAAACTCACAGAGACGTGTTTACACATCAGATCAGATCCTAAATGAGATGCTGGACATCAGCAGGTTTACTACATGACAGAAAAGTTCTGAGTTTTATCACATGGAAGAGGATGATAATAACATTGTTGTTCTCCTCCATAGACACCGGATACTCTGGATTCTTTACTGAACAATGTGAAAGAGAAAATAAATCATTATAATGCTGAGTATAAAAAACAATAAAAAAAACAACTGAATTTAAAATTAATTATGATTACATTTAAAAAACTCAATACAATTTTAATCTCTTTATTGCTGTCATGACCTCAGCCAAAGTTTTGTCATCTTTTCATTGTTTTAATTTCATTACTTTGATTTGTATTCGTTTTTATTCTTCTAACAACAACAATAACAATAATAATAATAATAATAATAATAATAATAATAATAATAATAATAATAATAATAAATTTTCAGGTATGTCATTTCTTTTGACATTTGAGGGTGTTTTTTTTTTTTTTTTTTTTTAATGTTTTTACAAAATTAATTTTTCTTACATTATTCTTTTACATTATTCATTTATTTTCACAATTGCTTCCTTTCCTTGGGTCAGTTAGATTAACAAACGATTCTTTTATATGATTCATTTATATTCACAAGCAATTCTTTTAAACGATTCATTTATATTTAAATGCCGTTTTATTTACAGGATTCATTTACATGTGATTCTTTCATATGACACATATTTTCACAATTGCTTCTTTTCTATGAGTCATTTAGATTCACATACACGTCTTTTACAGTATTCATGTATATACTCACAGGTTTTTCTCTTACATAAATCTTTTATATTCACATGTGATTCTTTTACATGATTCATTTATATACATATGCAGTTATTTTATGTGTGTGTGTGTGTGTGTGTGTGTGTGTGAGAGAGAGGGAGAGAGAGAGAGAAAGTGTGTTTTGCTGAGATTAAGAGAAAAGCAGCACATTTATATTCAGCACACACACACACACATGCACACACACACACACTCACACACACACAAATACACAAACACACACACAGCTGCAGCAGCTCATGTGCTATTTAAATGGAGTTTTATTATAAGCCCTGAAGTAAAACACAGAAGAAGAAAAGAACGAAACTGGAACAGTGTGAATCTGTGACTTTCTGTCGATGAGAAATGAGGAACAAAATGAATAAAACACACAGAAAAATCCGCTTCATATCAAATAGACAGGTTTTTATTAAGAGAATAAACTTCAGTAAAACAGACATTAAATATGTTTCTAATAAAAAAGTTCAGATTCATACTTTATTTATTTTGTTGTCTTTCTGAGCTTCAGGACATCTGATACACACACACACACACACACACAGATACACACACACACACACACACACACACACACACACACACACACACACAGATGAATCTGAGGTTTCTGCTGTATCCTGTTACAACTGTCCTAGAGAATAAATCAACACCTTCTGACCAATCAGAATCCAGAGTTCAGCAGCTCTGTGTCCCAAATAAAAGTGTGACCTTAGAGACGTTCCATCACTTCAGACCGGTCCAACAGGCCACGCCCCCTCACTCCATATCTCCTGCAGTGTTATTACATCATCAGCTTTATGACTTTCACTGCACAACTTTTTGATCCGTCGAATCCTGTTCAAAAAGCAGAGAGGGCGAGATCTCCAGTGTCTGATTGCTTTCATTGATTTTTATTTGTATGGTTGTGTCAGAGTCGAGATCAACACAAACTCCATCTTCTCACCAGGCCTGATATGTGACTGAGAGAAACTTCAGCTGCTTTAATATCACCACTTTCAGACCCTCAGACGCTCGGCTGTCTGCTTTTCTGCTGAAATGCTGAACGCTCTGCACAATTTCTCTACAACATCACACAACAAAGTCCATCTGAGACAAAGATTCCCCAAAGTCTCAGTCTGAGATGCTGCAGCTTCATATCAGGGTCCCTGAGGGAACAGGAAAACCTTTTATTTTATCCACCATGGCTAGCTAACTGTTAGCCTTTTGTAGCATTCTTGTATTGCTAACATTTAGCCATTTGTAGTGCTGTTTTATTGCTAACCTTTAGCTCTTTGTAGCGCTGTTTTATTGCTAACCTTTTAGCTCTTTGTAGCATTGTTTTTTTTGCTAACATTTAGCCTTTTGTAGATTGTTTTATTTCCATACAGATGTGTTATCTAACATTGTTTATTTCTTTCAGCTGTGTTAGTTAACATTAGCCTTTTGTAGTATTGTTTTATTACTAACATTTACTTTTTTGTAGCGTTTTTCTTTTCAATTGCTAACTTTTAGCTGTAGCTTTTAGCTGTGATTTATTTTCTTCGGCAGTGCTAGCTAACATTCTGCCATGTGTAGCGTTGTAGGACTAGAAGTAATAGTGGATCTGACTAGCCAGATCCAGGCTTTTGGATGAACCTGGCTAGTCAGATCCACTATGTGACCTTAGAGACGTTCTATAGTCATATCAGACTGCATCGTCCACTGTAGGTTCTGCTAATCCTGTAGATTCTGCTAATCCTAACCCTAACCCTAACCCAGTAATCTGATGTCAGGAACACGAGAGGTTTAACCCTCCTGACAATTTCTGACCAGTTTCTTCTGACCAGTGTCAGAGAAAAAACATAAACATAAACATGTTATGCTAACATGAGCCAGCTAGCTAGTGTTGCAACCAAAATACCTGACAGAATGAAAGAACTACAAAAATACAAAACAACACCAGACAAACTAAACAGGCACTGACACACAACAGGTGAACACAGTCAGGTAACGGACCAGGGGCGGAGACCAGAACAGAAAACGGAAGAAACGTGTGGTGCTGGTTGCTATGGGAACCAGCGTGCGATAGCAAGAACACATGACAAAATTTGGAGCGATTTTCTGCTCTTGAGTTTAGTTGATTTTATTCAGTAAAATGATTGTGAGGGTGTTAGAGGAAGTGTTTATCTGCTTTTAGTCTCCAGCTTTGACTCGCTGCTAATCTTCACTTCCAGCTCCGCAGCTCTTCCGTTCATCAGCGTAACCTTTAACTCAATCGCTCATATCGCATGTATTAATGGATTTCACTCTTGTTTGTACTTCACGCCTCTAGATGTTTTCTATCTGTAATGTTTTTGTGTCGTTTCTCTGAGAGGAAACTTCCTGTCAGTGTAAGAAAGGGAAAAAGATTGCTGAGTGTAAACAGCGTTAGCATCAACGTTCTGCCAGATGAGTTAGCAACATGACGCTAAGTTCATGGGATCGTTCTACAATCAGAAGCTAACTAGGTACATTCATTAAATGCTAATCTGTGTGAAGGTTGTAGGTTGATTTTTGTTCCATGATTCACTCTCAGAACAGATTAGCACAGTGAGCTAACTGAACTGGCTGTGTTCCCTCAGCGGAAGCACCAGCCATCTCCATTACATCAGTCCAAGCTTTAATGTTCTTTATGATGTCTATTAGTCATAATGAGGACATAATGAATGTTGTTTTACTTTGTTAGTGTGAACTCAGGGTGAGGAGATATTGACTTTAGACCTGATAGATGTTCTTATGTTCTCCTTTTTAAATATTCATACATCATGCTGAAGCTGGGAGAGAGGATAAAGGTGACTGAAGGTTGATGATGATGATGATGATGATGATGATGATGTTGAGCATGGAGATGTTAGTGAGTTGATGATGAGGACGATGATAATGATAGTGGTGGTGATGGTGGTGGAGATGAAGACAATGAAAATGATGGTTATGAGGTTGATGATGATGGATGAAGCTGAAGATGAAGGTGGTGATAATGATGATGATGATTGATGGTACTGATGATGATGGTTATGAGGATTTATGATAATAATGATGAGCAATGATGACAATGAGCATTGATATTGATAGTTGATGATATTTATGATGATGATGATGATGATGAGGAGGAGGATGATTGATGATATTGATGATGATGATGATGAGCATTAATGACATGGATAATTGACATTGATGAGGAGTAGGATTGACGATATTGATAACGATGGGCATTAATAATTGATGACATTGATGATGATATTCATGATGAGGTTAATGAGGATTGATGATATTCATTCATTCATTCATTCATTCATTTTCTACCGCTTATCCGAACTACCTCGGGTCACGGGGAGCCTGTGCCTATCTCAGGCGTCATCAGGCATCAAGGCAGGATACACCCTGGATGGAGTGCCAACCCATCACAGGGCACACACACACTCTCATTCACTCACACAATCACACACTACGGACAATTTTCCAGAGATGCCAATCAACCTACCATGCATGTCTTTGGACCGGGGGAGGAAACCGGAGTACCCGGAGGAAACCCCCGAGGCACGGGGAGAACATGCAAACTCCACACACACAAGGCGGAGACGGGAATCGAACCACCAACCCTGGAGGTGTGAGGCAAACGTGCTAACCACTAAGCCACCGTGCCCCCCTTGATGATATTGATTTTGATCATATTAATGATGATAATGATACTGAAGATGATGAAGATTCAGATCCCAGAGACGTTCAGCACTGAATTGTCCTCAAACGTTTATCGTGTGTTTCTTATCTCCAGTCTCTAGCAGCCTCTCTCAGACAGATCACAGTAACACTGAGGGATGAACAAGTTCCTCATCATAAAAACCTGATCTCCAGAAACACCACAGAATCATGTGAGAGTGCAGCAGAGCTTTAACGTTTACCAGCTGTAGATTTCAAACTTACTCACATGAAGATCCGCATTTATTAAAATATAGCAGTGACAAAATGATGAATCTGTTCAGAGACCAACATCAATCACTGAATCATCCCTCAGAAGTCTCAATGTAAATCATCACCAAACAGCCATCCATCACTGTGTGTGTGTGTGTGTGTGTGTGTGTGTGTGTGTGTGTGTGTGTGTGTGTGAGATTCTCTTTCTTCTGAAGAGACATGAATTTTAAGGACACACATTTTAAGTGTGAGGAAGAAAAGAAATTTCCGTCACCTCAGATTCAGGTCAAAGTGCATCAAAGCCTTTTATTAAATCATTTCCAAACATCAATTCCTCAACACACACACACACACACACACACAGAAGTGCATCAGTAAGCAGTTACTCCCTCACCAGCCTCTCTCTCTCTCTCTCTCTCTCTCTCTCTCTCTCTTTCTCTGTTAATAAAAAAAACCCTTTCCATTTAATCCTGAATCTAATCCATTCCTCATGATGTTGTTTATTTGTTTATGTTTTTGTTTATTTTCTGTCTGATCTCTAATGGCTACACGAAGGTAAAAGTGCATCACTGTCCAATCACACGTACTAAAGCTGGTGTCCGATCTCACTGATGATCCGACAAAAGATTTAATGTCTGTGCAGAAACCAATATCACACATCTGACATTAATAATGGATGAAGATCATGGCTGTGTGTGTGTGTTTGTGTGTGTGTATGTGTGTGTGTGTGTGAGTGTGTGTGTGAAAGGGAAACCTGCTGATGTGACGAGAATCTGGGTTCCAGTAAAGTCACCTTCATCTTCACCAGGACAAAAATCCTTTTTTTTTTCCTCCAAAAGGTTCAACCAGACAAACTAGTCCCTCTCTCTCTCACTCACACACACACACACACACACACACACACACACACACACACACAGGAAGAGAAACAGGACGGTCAGTAATTTGTGTTTGTGAGAAATAGCTGTGTGAGTTGAGCAGTTATGAGGAGGAGGATTATGATTAAGTGCTCAGGAGCCATCATTCATCACCTCTTACACACACACACACACACACACACACACACACACACACACACACACGAATACTTCTGCTGTACACGTGTGTGTGTGTGTTTGTATGTGTGCGTGTGTGTGTGTGTGTGTGTGTGATGAGTCATATTGTCTTCACCTGAATAAGTGTCAGCTGTTTGACTCCACACACTTGGAGTCGAAATGCTGATGCGAGACTTTATGTTGAATTTTCAAATCTGATCTCTCATCTGTCTGATTTCATCACTTTATTACATGACTGCAAAGCAACAGCGGAGCTGATCAAGTACACTCTGTCCCTCAAACACACACACACACACACACACTCACACTCTCTCACAAAGGCATACACAAACACACAATCACACACACACACACACACACACACACACACACACACACACACACACACACACACACAGACACACACGCACACTCTCTCTCTCTCTCTCTCTCTGTAATGTACAGACTCACACACACTCTCTCTGTCTCTCTCTCAAACACACACATGCTCACTTGCAATCACACTCTCAAACACACACACACTCACAATCACACTCACACACAAACAAACACATACTCTGTCCCTCAAACACACACACTCTCGCGCTCTCTCACACAAACCAGGTTTAGATCGGTGTCTGGAGCAGCCTGGGACACTTCCGTTAGAAGCAGAATCTTTGTGTGTGTGTGTGTGTGTGTGTGTGTGTGTGTGTGTGTGTGTGTGTGTGTGTGTGCGCACCAGTGCAGGAAGACTTTTACAGCACGAGACTCCGGAGATGTTCTGCATGTGTGTGTGAGATTCCGGCACATGGATCTCTGTAGAGCGGAACATCCTCCGACTGTCAGCAGCTTTTTAGGCTCCGACTGCAGAGGGACGTCCAGCTGCAGCGCCGCACACCGAGTCCCTGCTGGACAAAGCCTCCGCTCGGACAACAAGCCCCAGGATGGACACAAAGTGGGAGCCAGTGCAGGGAAAAGTGCGGGTTTCATCACAGAAGAACAGAGAAAGTGCAGAAAAGATTCACGGATAATCAGCGCTTCTGTTAACGGAGTGTTTATCAGAGAGACAGAAAGAAACAGTTTAAGAGAGAAAAAAGAGAAGCTGGTGAGGGACTGATTATAAGTGTTATAACGTAAGTAAGAACAGAAGTCACTTATTTCCACAAACAGTCTTCAACATTAAATACAGCTGTAATGTTTTATAACAGAATAATGTTTTATAACAATCATCTGACCAGGCCATGTTGGTGGTTCCTCGTGTACGGCTCAAGCGTAGAGGTGAGCGAGCTTTTTCTGTGGCCGGTCCTAGACTATGGAACTCCCTGCCACTAGAGATTAGGACGGCACCCACCATATCTAGTTTTAAGTCCATGCTAAAGACCCACTTATTTTCTCTAGCCTTTTCATGATTTGCCCAGGGGTTTATGTCTGTTCACATCCGGTTTATGGTTTTATTTATCTCACCTTCTTTTACACTGGTTATTTTATTATATATTTATTGATTTTTATATTTATTTACATATATACATATATTTTTTTTAAGAATTCTTATTTTAGTTTCTTGAACTACTTTGTGCATGTGTGTATTCTTAAGCGTATGTGTGTGTATGTCAAACGCACTGTGAAGCACTTTGGTCAGCCATGTGGCTGTTTGTAAATGTGCTATACAAATAAAGTTGAACTTGAACTTGAACTTGAATAAAGGTTTTAACTGTTCACTAAATGTTGTGATGTGAGAGCAAATAAACACATGGAGATGAAATGATAGAGGAAAAGAAATCACTTTCAGACGGTTGATGATTTTACTGTAACAGCACAACACAGCGCTTATTCAATTTCAATTCAATTCAATTCAATTCAATTTATTTGTATAGGGCTTTTAACAATTTCCCATTGTCTCAAAGCAGCATTAGCCTACAGAAGTATGGAAACAGAAGAGGGAGAAAAATAAATAAATATATAATAATAATAAGAAGAAGTAGAAAAAATAAGAATAAAAATAGATAAGTGAATATATACAATTAAAGTTATAATTTTTTTAATTAAAAAAAAGATTAACTTAAAATTTAAAATACTATAAATCTATCCCTATACCTATCAAGCAAGTCAGAGGTGATGGCTTCAAGGAAAAACTCCCTGAGATGATATGAGGAAGAAACCTTGAGAGGAACCAGGTACAGAAGGGAAACCATCCTCATTTGGGTGACACTGGACAGGAAGTACTGTAAATATAAATAATGTCCTTTCTACAACAGTTTATAATAGTGCAACCCGAGAGCTCCTGAGGAACTAATGGGTCATCGTAAACTCTGAGTTCAGCACAGACCTGATTGCTGATAAAGACCAGACCATACAGCTGACTGACACAACATTGGTTCAAAAGAAGGCATGACAGTCTCCGGGCGGCTTCATCCACAACAATCCCATGAGACACTGGCTGACCATGCAGATCAATCCCTGGCAAGGTGACCGCCGCGCGATGAGACTCTAGCCAGCGGTAAAACATCGGAGCCAGCGGCAGAACATCAGGAAGAGGAAGCTTATTCCTTATCTAATGAATTGAAACTAATAGATGTTGGTGTTTAATCAGTTCAATAAGACTGTAAGCTAAGCAGTGATTCAGTCCTGTGTGTTACTCTTATTGTCGCTCTCGTCTACAGAGCAGAGGTCACATTTCCAGTAACCTCATCTACCCTCCTCTGTTGTGTGAGTCAGTGGTGGTAGGTGGGGTCTGGAATTGCCAGTCTGCTGTAAAGAAAGCTGATTTTATCTCTGCTTTAGCTTCCCGTTACTCCTTTGATTTTCTTGAGCTAACAGAGTCCTGGATATCCCCACAGAACACTGCTACACCAGTTACTTTATCCTCTGCCTATGCTTTCTCTCATTCACCATGAGAAACAGGCAGGGGTGGTGGTACAGGTTTACTGTTGTCAAAGAGATGGTTTTTTTACACCTCTCCTCTTGTCACATTTAACCATCTCCTCTTTTGAATTCCGTGCCATTTCAGTTACCTCTCCAATTAACCTTGCTATCATTGCTGTCTACCGCCCTCCTGGTCCCCTCGGTGACTTCCTGGAAGAAATGGACACACTGCTTATTACTTTCCCTTCTGATAGCACCCCTCTGACAGTGCTTGTCGATTTCAACCTCACCTCTGACAAGCTTCAATCTTCTACACTCAACAGCTACATCCACACACAAAAAGGAGGCAATGTCCTGGACCTGGTTTTTACCCGTGCTTCCCCAGCTACAGACATGACTGTTACCCCACAACACATCTCCGATCATCACCTGGTATCCTTCACCATCACTCTCCCTATCCTTCCTAATACTACCTCTCACCCCCTTGCTCTTACCTGCCACAACCTCCACTCTGTCTCTCCTTCTTCTGTAGTTTCTGGCACTCTTTCTTCTCTTCCTGATCCTGAGTCCTTTTCCTCACTACCCTTGGACTCAGCCACAGATACTTTCCTCCCCTCTTTCCTCAACCATGTACTTTCTCTGCCCTCTGTTCACAAAACCCAAGAAAACTTCTTGTTCTGCTCCTTGGCTTTCAAATGTGTTGTGCAACAATCAAAAAGAGCTAAGTTCATCCAAGAGAAAGGGGAAGAAATCACAATTTGATGCAAATCTTGATTTTGCCCTACATTCCTGGCCAAGTTCTCCTCAGATGTGACTTCTGCCAAGACTTCCCTCTACAAGGAAAGCTTGAAACTTTGGCACAAAACCCTCGAAAGCTCTACAACATCATCTCTTCTCTACTCAACCCCCCGGCTGCACCTGCTTCATCCTTCCTGACTGCAGAAGACTTTGCTTCTTTCTACCATGAGAAGATTGAGGAAATCTGCAGGACCTTCACTTCCCAACTGCACTTACATCTCACAGTCTAGATTCCCCTACTCCTTTGTTGTCGCATTTCTCAACTGTTGCAACAGAAGAAATTTTACAACTCATCCAGTCTTGCAATCCTACCACCTGCCCATTGGATCCACTCCCTTCCACTATGCTCCAGACGATCTTACAAGACCTTGTGCCCTTCATTACCACTATCATCAATAGAGCCATAGCATCTGGAAAAGTACCAACTACTTTCAAGAGAGCAAGGGTTATTCCCATCCTAAAGAAACCTTCTCTGGATCCATCAGACATCAGTAACTACAGAACGGTATCACTTCTCTCGTTTCTTTCAAAAATTCTTAAATGCCTTGTCTATAATCAACTGTCTGTCTATCAACTGTCTGTCTCTCCAAGATCAACCTCCAATATCCCAACCTGTCTGGCTTTAAAGCAGCTCATTCCACAGAGACAGCCTTTTTGGATGTCTCTGAGAAACTACAGCCTTCTGTCCTTATCCTCCTTGACCTTTCAGCAGCGTTTGATACGGTCAACCACAAGACTCTCTTGTCCACCCTCAAGAGTCTTGGGATTTGCGGATCAGCTTGGGAATAGTTCGCTTCCTACCTGGAAGAACTCATATCAGGTAACATGGAGGGGAGTGACATCTGCTCCACGCAGACTCTCGACTGGTGTCCAACAGGGCTCAGTACTTGGTCCTCTACTTTTCTCTCTGTATACTCACTCTCTTAGTGAAGTTATTTCCTCACATGGGTTCTCTTAACACTGCTATGCTGATGATACACAACTTATCTTCTCTTTCCCACCCTCAGATACCACAGCTTCGATCAGATCTCAGCATGTCTGGCAGTTTATCATGGATATTATCATGGATGACTGCTCAGCAGTTAAAGCTCAATCCTAGCAAAGCTAAACTGCTGATCATCTCAGGTGATTCACCCCAGGTCATGATCTTGCAATATCCCTGTATAACGATCTTATCTCTTTTTCAGCCGCAGCTCACAACCTTGGGGGAATCCATGGACAATCAACTGTCCATTTTCCTTTCATGTTGCTAATGTGACTCGCTCATGTTGGTTCCTTTTCTACAACATTAGAAGGATTCGGCCACCGGCTGCTCAGGTACTTGTTCAATCTCTTGTCATTTCAAGACTGGACTACTGCAATGCACTGCTGGCAGGTCTACCTATGAACGCAATTTGTCCTCTGCAAATGATCCAAAATGCAGCTGCATGGCTTGTTTTTGTTTGTGTGCAGTGAGTTAAAGTGGTGATGGGGATCGAGGAGCTCAGTGTGAGGAACGGACGAGCGTGTCTGACTGCTGGGCCGACAGTGCCATATCACCGTGTACAAGAGGCTCATGTTGGCCTTCGCCGTGTCCATCCTTACACTCATGGTAGTGGCGGCTGTCGCCGTGACGCTGGCCATCAGCTTTGAGAAATGCAGCAGCGGCGGTGACAACTCGGTTCCCCCCGGGACCGCCGGCTCCAATCAGTCACGAGACAGCAAACAGAGAGGCGGAGACGTGCAGCCGTGGCGGTGTTTACGTTTACCGACAGCACTGCGGCCACGTCACTACGACCTCCAGCTCTCCGTCTACATGCACAACTTCACCTTCTTCGGGGAGGTGAGCATCAAGCTCGAGTGTATAAATGCCACCAAGTTCATCGTGCTGCACACCGACAGGCTGCACGTGGAGAAGGTGACCGTGTACTCTGACAATAAGAAACCTGGCGCCATGAGGATCCACCGGCACTTCCGGTACCTGCACAACCAGGTGTACGTCATCGCTCTGCACCGGGAAATGAAGCCACGCAGAACCTATAAGCTCCACCTGACCTTCCAGGCTCAGATCCAGAACCAGCTGCTGGGGTTTTTCCACACCTCCTACCTGCTGCACGGAGAGAAAAGGTGATTCCTCTTCCAGTGTTAATTCCTGCATTTGCTCACGGCTCAGTGTGGCAACGTGATTTAACACTTGATGCGTGAATGAACTCCTCAGCTGAGCAAAATACAAACACTGCAGCTGCTCAGGAAACACTTCCTAATTTCACTAAAAAGAAAACAGAAGCCAAATCTCTTAACAAATTAATTCTCTTCTCTCTTCTACAAGTACAGCTTAATATTTAGGACAAGACAAAAGTTTGCGCATCCCATGTTTGATCTTATACTGAAGTATAAATGTTTTAGAATGAATGGACAGAGACGTGACTGAGTCAGTGTGGCAAAACAATCACGTGTCTAATCACACGTTAGATTATTAGACCCCCACTTTATCCTTCAGACGTGCATCAGACACGTGAATCTAGTCAGATTAAATTGTTTGTTTTAATCACAGCATCAATTCCACACAGTTCTCCAGCCTCCATGTTTCTCAGTGTTTGGTATAAACAGACATTCTTCCATTTGCAGAGCACTAATGATTAATCTTCATCACATATTTAGCTGCTGCGCTGCTACACTACGCCTCTCTGTGGAGATTCACCTCCTGCTCATCACTCTATCTGTGTGTGTGTGTTCAGCTCTCTGTTCTCCATATGGCAGCAGTTTGTAACAGGGGAAAACTAGCAGTAATATTTCATAACTGGATCTGTACAGGATGCTCTGGCCACAAAACATCCGAGAGATTCTTTCTTTGTGCTTCTGCTCTGATCCAGAAGAATCTCTTCTATGTTTCAGTGAACGTGTTTAAGACGTAAAACACTTTTATACTGTGTAACTAAATCTCTAAGTCTCACTCTTTTAATTTAGAAGCCTGACTGTCAGCTTCTGATCATATTTCTAGCTCCATGTAATGTTCTCTTCTCGCTGTGCTTTAGACACACGCTCTGTTTTTATTTCCTTTGTAATAAGAGATGAGCGAACATTAAACCTATTCGTCGGATTTTATTTGTTTTATTCGCACAGGGCCGTATTCAGAGTGGAGTTATGTGAAGGTGTTGAGGATTTAATGGTGAAATCACAGGCCTCAGGATTCACGCCTCAGATATACAGTATCTGACAGAAGTAAGTACACCCCTCACATTTTTGGAAATATTTTATTATACCTTTTCATGTGACAACACTGAAGAAATGAGACACTTGTATAACAGTGTACATTTGCTGACCTTTCAAAACAACTCAACACACAGCCATTAATGTCTAAACCGCTGGACACAAAAGTGAGTACACCCCTAAGTGAAAATGTAAAAATTGGGCCCAAAGTGTCAATATTTTGTGTGGCCACCATTATTTTCCAGCACTGCCTTAACCCTCTTGCGCATGGAGTTCACCTGAGCATCACAGGTTGCCACTGGAGCCCTCTTCCACTCCTCCATGATGACATCACAGAGCTGGTGAGTGTTAGAGACCTTGTGCTCCTTCACCTTCCATTTGAGGATTCACCACAGATGCTCAATTGGTGATACTTGGCCAGTCCATCATCTTTACCCTCAGCTACTTTAGCAAGGCAGTGGTCGTCGTGGAGGTGTGTTTGGGGTCGTCATCATGTTGGAATACTGCCCTGCTGCCCAGTCTCCAAAGGGAGAGGGTCATGCTCTGCTTCAGTATGTCACAGTACATGTTGGCATTCATGGTTCCCTCAATGAACTCTAGCTCCCCAGTGCCGGCAGCACTCATGTAGCCACAGACCATGACAATCCCACCACCATGCTTGACTGTAGGCAAGACACACTTGTCTCTGTACTCCTCACCTGGTTGCTGCCACACACGTGCTACATCATCTGAGCAAAGTAAGTTTATCTTGGTCTCATCAGTCCATAGGACATGGCTCTAGTAATCCAATGTTTCGACGGGTCTGTCTACAAAGCTACCTTTGGCGTGACGCTGACACACGACGCCTCGTACCAGTCCGTCTCCAACATGCCGGTCGAGTCGTCCAGCCTGAACATGGATGGCAGACTCACCAATCGATTCTCCAGGACACCTCGCATGTCCACTTATTACGTGTCCTGGGCCGTGTGTGACTTCAGCTCCCGAGAGACGACGACACACGGCGGAGTGAGGGTGAGTCTTAAACACGGCTCATTAAAACATGCTGCAGGATGGACATTTACTTTGCTCTCCATTCATAAACCCAACACTTTTATTTTTCTGGAGGATGCCACTTACTCTGCCGGTTCCTCACCGCTGCTTTAAACACAGCCGTTTTCATGTGGTTGATATTTACGACTCGTTAATAAAAGTAAACCTCGTAGAGGTTAGTAAACCCAAAGGAAACTGCAGACATTTAATATACGGATGTACACACACTCACACTCTGTCTTTAATAAGCAGGTGAAGTGCAGCGCGTTTCTCTTTCTTTATAGATTCAGATGTGAAACACTTTTCCTGTTGTGTGATACTGAAAAAAATCACAAAGGGAATTTATTTATTTTCCTCATTTCCGCCACATGCTGAGTGTTATTATCTCTCCTCTGGGTGTGCTAACAACCTCAACATGCTCAGTGCTAAAGCAGGCTTAAACACACACACACACACACACACACACAGTGGGAGTGCTTTTAAAGCAGTTAGAGACACCACTATGATAATCTCCATGTCAGGAGAAAAAGGCAGCGCTATTAAAGAGGCGTTTTTGAGGTGATGGCAGCAGCGTAACAATAAAACGATGAATTTATCTTCTTTCTGCTCCTCTTCTCATCACTTCCTCCAGCTTAGTTACGTTTTATCAGTTTCCGATTATTTTGTCATGCAGGAACCAAGCAGAACCGGACTGCTGCAGTTCTACATTATCTCTGAAGAATCAGTGCAGAGCTGATGAGAAACTGCAAAAGGAAGTCAGGACATTGCTTTAAGACTACACAAGAAGCCCAGAGTCCACTATAATACCATTAAATTGGTCTAACTGATTATTTATCACTTGTTTAAATGTAATATTCCAGTAACATGCCACATAGTCACAGACTCACATAGTCACAGACTCACATAGACACATAGTCACAGACTCTCATAGTCACATACTCACATAGTCACAGACTCACATAGTCACAGACTCACATAATCACATAGTCACAGACTCTCATTGTCACAGACTCACATAGTCACATAGTCACAGACTCACATAATCACATAGTCACAGACTCTCATAGTCACATAGTCACAGACTCTCATTGTCACAGACTCACATAGTCACATAGTCACAGACTCACATAATCACATAGTCACAGACTCTCATTGTCACAGACTCACATAGTCACATAGTCACAGACTCTCATAGTCACATACTCACATAGTCACAGACTCACATAGTCACATAGTCACATACTCACATAATCACATAGTCACAGACTCTCATTGTCACAGACTCACATAATCACATAGTCACAGACTCTCATTGTCACAGACTCACATAATCACATAGTCACAGACTCTCATAGTCACATACTCACATAGTCACAGACTCACATAGTCACAGACTCACATAATCACATAGTCACAGACTCTCATTGTCACAGATTCACATAGTCACAGAGTCACAGGCTCACACACTCACATAATCACAGACTAACAGGGACACAGACTTAAAGAGTCACAGGGTCACAGAGTTATAGACTCAAATAGTCACAGACTTAAAGTATCAGAGAGTCACAGAGTCACAGACTCAAATAGTCACAGACTTAAAGACTCAGAGAGTCACAGAGTCACAGACTCAAATAGTCACAGAAGTAAAGATTCACAGGGTGACTCATGGACTCATGAATAAAGTACTCTGAGAACAGAATTACAAAAAAATGACTATGCGTGTAAGTAAGGAAAGAAAAATGCATTTACTGAGAACTAAACAGACCAACGGATTAAAACACACACACACACACACACACACACACACACACACACACACACACACACACACACACACACACACACACACAAAGAAACAAACAAGAAGGACTGATTGAGGAACTATAATTAAGTGTCTTTTCAGGAACAGTTTTAGTCCTCGGTGAGAAACAAGCTGTTTGCTGTCCAAAGGTCAAAATCTGTTTTCCGCTTTGTTCTCTCTCGGCCTTGCGATGTTTAGGATGTTGAGTATTTATTATTTAAAGCTTATATTGAATGAATACTTAATGCTCCACTCCACACGGAGGAACACAGATGAGGTAGCTGAAGACAGCTGTTTAAAAAAAAGTTTATTAAAATGATGTCATCCATCCAGCGTGAGGGGTTTCATCATTTTGTGGTACAGGTTACGTCACAGAGAAGACGAGTCTGTAGCTCCAAAGCATGTGGTCAGGATTATTTTTTCGTGTGTAAGATGCAGCTTTAGCTTCAGAACGTCGGACACGTTGCGTAATACAGACGTCATATTTTACACCAATATGTTTCCTAAACCTGGTCTGATATGCCAAGGTTCCCCAGCTCCAATCTGCACGTTGTAAAGTTTTACTTCTTTTAGAAACAAGCTGATCAAGAACAGCAAGATTTATATGAAGATATTTACACGAGTCAGAAAGTGGACACACTTGAGCTGCTGCCATAGAAACGTTTCTCTGATTTGCACTTTTATTTCCAGTCTGTGTGTTACGGCATATTGTGTGAATCAGAGCCCTGAGGAATACTCTCTTCCTGTGTGTGTGTGTGTGTGTGTGTGTGTGTGTGTGTGGGCTGGTGGATGAGTTGATTCGGAGAGTTTTAAGACACTTCATTCTGTTCCACTCGTCCGTGAGCTACGAGCCGTGCAGATCCTCAGAGCTTCGTCTGGTGTCATTATCCTCCAGTCGATAACAGACTCAGAGCCGCTCTATTCCAGTCCAATTAACTCCATTAGAGTCCTGAGACAAAAAAAGAGAGAGAAAAATGGAGAAATGACCAGCATGTGGAAACTCATGACTAATTAATTCTCCCCAAGGCTGAATAATTCAGAATCAATTTGCATCCTGTGTGTTTTATCACTTCACCTCAGACAGCCTTTAAATCAGGAATATTTCTAAAGATCCAGTTCATATAGAAGTGAAAAGTGACGTAGGAGCTGATGTGGAACAAAGACCTGCTGTGTGTGTGTGTGTGTGTGTGTGTGTGTGTGTGTGTGTCTGTGTGTTCTGGCTGGATTAATGGAGGTGCAGATGTTGGTGCTGCTGTTTTAGAACCATCATTTTTTACAGAGGGAACGTGTGACACCTCGTATTCTTTCACTCTCCTTCTCTCTTTATTTCTCTCTCTCTGTTCGGTGATAAAATGCTGCCAGCTGTAGAGTCACACACCGTCAAAACAAACACACCAGACGTGTCAGAGAGGAGCAGAGAAGTTTAGAGACAGGAAATAAGAATGAAGGTGTTTGAGGAACGATCTCCTGGATGTCCAGGTGACAGCTTAATGACCTGGACGTGTCTCTCGCTATCAGTGGAGTCGCTTCTCCTGTTTCACTGATTCAGTTACGAGTCGGATTTGTTCTGATGAATCGGATTTTGACGTGGCTCGGCCAGGTGGATTTACTGACTCTTTCCTTCATGTGACATGAAATCAGATTAGATCAGATCAGATCAGATTCTGGTCTTCACTAAAGTGCACAGTGAAGCTGCTCCCAAAGCAGTGATCAGATCAGACTTTCATTTGATTTCATTTGAGAACAATTTCACAATAGAAACAGGAACATTGGCTGCAGTTTGTTTGTCCAGGTGACTGATGAGTTCTGAGCTTGAAGAACTTTTCCTCTTCATCTTCCTCAGGAGCTTCATCAGCTTCATTTAAACTCCTTAATATCAGATAAAAACTAACAAACTTTATTGTGTGTATTTGTGTGTGTGTGTGTGTGTGTGTGTGTGTGAGCAGATACGGCTGTTTGCTCGACCCGATGCCATTCAGAGTGGATCTGGAGATTACGCCCTGCACATCACCAAGAGCCTCCTCAACTTCTATCAGGATTACTTCAGAGTCACATATCCCCTGCCCAAACTAGGTAACACTGACTGTGTGTGTGTGTGTGTGTGTGTGTGTGTGTGCCTTTATTTAACTCTTGTCATCTGTTTCATTCTATCGGTTTTCTGTCTGTTTGATGTGTTCATTTAAATTCATCATCAATCTCACTGCTCTACACTGTCCTATCATGTCCTGTGTGTGTGTGTGTGTGTGTGTGTGAGTGTGTGACTTTATTATAGATGCTGGCAGAATTTGCTGCTGATTGTGTTGTGGAGGAATTGCTATATTGTTCAACTTTGTTGCTGTCCATTGTGCGTACACACACACACACACACACACACACACACCACTACTTTTAGATTTCATAAAGACTCATTTATCTCTTTCTCAAGAGCACTGTGTCTGCAGTAAGAGAAGAGAAGTTTGTGTGTGTGTGTGTGTGTGTGTGTGTGTGTGTGTGTGTGTCTTCTGTCTTTCCTGTAAGTTTCTAACGAGGCTTTTTCATTACAGCTCCACTGATTTATGACCTGAAGAATTTCTACAATCAGTCTTTTAATCAATCAGGGAATTTTCAGGATTATAATTTTCTTGTGAAGTTGTCAGTAATGAGAGGAGACATAATTTTACACTCATAAATTTTGGTAACAATCAAAATCTGAGAGTGAAGCAGATAAAGACAGTCTGCTGTTATGACTCACACTTTTATAATCAGAAGATTTGTCTTTATCTCATTAGCACATTCAGTTCTGTGAACTGTGAACAAAAATTGAAAGTCTTGTAAGATCAAACACCAACATTCACAATCAAACACCAACATTCACCATCAAACACCAACATTCACCATCAAACACCAACATTCACCATCAAACACCAACATTCACCATCAAACACCAACATTCACCATCAAACACCAACATTCACCAAACACCAACATTCACCAAACACCAACATTCACCATCAAACACCAACATTCACCATCAAACACCAACATTCAAGACCAACCACCAACATTCACCATCAAACACCAACATTCACCATCAAACACCAACATTCACAAATACACACCAACATTCACAAATACACACCAACATTCACCATCAAACACCAACATTCACCATCAAACACCATCATTCTTCACTAAAAACCATTAAGCTCAGCTTTCCCACATTTTACTGCATTTACATTAACTAACATTCAACAACAAACACAAACATTCACCATCAAACACCAACATTCACCAGCAAACACCAACATTCACAAATACACACCAACATTCACCATCAAACACCAACATTCACCATCACACACCAACATTCACCAGCAAACACTAACATTCACAAATACACACCAACATTCACCATCAAACACCAACATTCACCAGCAAACACCAACATTCACCATCAAACACCAACATTCACCAGCAAACACCAACATTCACCATCACACACCAACATTCACAAATACACACCAACATTCACTATTAAACACCAACATTCTCTATGAAGCATCAGCATTCTTCAGCCCTGTGTGTGATTGTGCAGTGTGTAAGTCAGGCCTGTAGTGTAGTAGAGTTCGACTCTGGCTGTAATTAGGAGTATGGAAGTGACAGGAAGTGGAAATTGTAGACTGATTGTAGATTTTGATCTCGTAGTGTCTTCATCACATCCTGCAGGACAGATAGAGTCTTGTCTTCCTCTCGTTCTCTCCTGTCATCCATCCTGTTTATTTGTTTTTTGACGTGTTGTTGATGGTCAGGAGGCAGAAAGAGGAAATAGCGGTGATTAATAAAGGGCAGAGTGATGGAGTGAGTAGAGTGTGAGCTGTGTGTGATGTTCAGGAGTCTCTTCTCCATCTCTACTGTTACACTGACACTAACTTGACGTCTGACTCTAACACTTCAGCTGGTGTCCTCTGAGAGAGCCGACGCCTCACACACTGCCTGTGAAATGTCAAACCAATTAGTCGTCTAAAAGCTAATTAAGTCTTTAATTGGCATCTTAACGGGATCACAGTAAAGAAATTGTCACTCTGAGAGTTAATGATGCAAAATAGAAAACCTTCAGCTAACTTCAATACTGAGAAGGAAATAATGTCAAAATGTCATTAAGTCGAGAAACAAACACCAGCCTCGACTGAATCATTCCAATCAATACCTCCATATTGTTCCTCACCTTTAATAATATTTCAGTAGAAGATTCAGTAAAAACTGTAGGATTTCTGTGGGATAAATGATCTGCTTAATAAGTGTGTGATGGTGAATGTTGGTGTCTGTTGTAGAGTGTTTGTGTTTAATAGAGAGTGTTGGTGTTAATTGGTGAATGTTGGTGTTTATTGGTGAGTGTTGGTGTTTGATGGTAAATGTTGGTGTTTGATGGTGAATGATGGTGTTTGATGGTAAGTGTTGGTGTTTATTGGTGAATGTTGGTGTTTAATGGCAAATATTAGTGTTTATTGGTGAGTGTTTGCTGTTTATTGGTGAATGTTGGTGTTTGATAGTGAACGTTGGTGTTTGATGGTAAGTGTTGGTGTTTGTTGGTGAATGTTAGTGTTTATTGGTGAGGGTTGGTGTTTATTGGTGAATGTTGGCGTTTGATAGTGAACGTTGGTGTTTGATGGTAAGTGTTGGTGTTTGTTTGGTGAATGTTAGTGTTTGGGTTGGTGTTTATTGGTGAATGTTGGCGTTTGATAGTGAATGTTGGTGTTTGATGGTAAGTGTTAGTGTTTTTGGTGAATGTTAGTATTTATTAATGAGTGTTTGGTGTTTATTGGTGAATGTTGGTGATTGATAGTAAACATTGGTGATTGATAGTGAACGTTGGTGTTTGATGGTGAATGTTAGTGTTTATTGGTGAATGTTGGTGTTTGATAGTAAGAGTTGGTGTTTGTTGGTGATTGTTGGGGTTTGATGATAAGTGTTGGTGTTTGATGGTGAATGATGCTGTTTGATGGTAAGTGTTGGTGTTTAATGGTGTGTGTGTTGGTGTTTATTGGTGAATGTTGGTGTTTACTGGTGAATGTTGGTATGTATTGGTGAATGTTAGTGTTTGATGGTACAGTAAGTGTTGGTGTTTAATGGTGAATGTTGGTGTTTATTGGTGAACATTGGTGTTTGATGGTGAATGCTGGTGTTTAATGGTGAATTTTGGTGTTTGATGGTGAATGTTAGTCTTTATTGGTGAATGTTGGTGTTTATTGGTAAGTTTTATGGTGACTGTTGGTGTTTATGGGTAAGTTTTGGTGTTTGATGGTAAGTGTCAGTGTTTAATGGTGAACCTTGGTGTTTGATGGTGAATGTTGGTGTTTGATGATAAGTGTTGGTGTTTAATGGTGAATGTTAGTGTTTATTGGTGAATGTCGGTGTTTGATAGTGAACGTTGGAGTTTATTGGTGAATGTCGGTGTTTAATGGTGAATTTTAGTGTTTATTGGTGAATGTCGGTGTTTAATGATGACTGTTGGTGTTTGATGGTGAATGCTGGTGTGTAACGATGGACCTGCTTTGCTTCTCTCTCAGTCACATGGTGTTTCACCTCTGTAAGGATCAGTAATAGAATATGTCCAGTTATTCAGCATTATTATTTATTATATAATGACATTATAAAATGTCACTCTGTCCCTCTGCGACATCATTTACATTTCAGCTTTAAAAGGTCGTGTAGAAATTCCCATCAGTCCTCACTAAAGAAGATCCAGTGACATGTCTTTGCTAATATTCCACTTCCTGTCAGCTTCCCTCCTGCCTCAGTAGCTGTGACTTATTGTGATGGTCCGATTTCTATCATCGAGTCTTTCTCAGGCCGAGCGGCAGGACGAGGCTCTAATAATAAAAAAGAAACGTTCTGAAGATGATGAGAATCTTTTATTGAACTCATTCCACTCTTCAAGGTTGGATGTACGGAGGACATTTTCATATCAGACCGTCACCATGGTAACGAGACTCATAAATCTGAAGGGTTTTGCAGAAATAGTGAGAGAGATGAGATGCAGTGTGAAAGTGTCGCACGGCCATCATGTGTGTGATGAAGGTTAACACCACGCCAAGGCTTAAAATCATTGTACACACACACACACACACACACACACACACACACACACACACACACACACACACACACACACAGGAGATTTCTGATTGTCAGACAGACTACCATGATAGAACTCCTGCCCCACTGTGTGTGTCTCGTTCTGACTTTTTACACAAAAAATGTCTCTCACACATTTTTTCTGGACAGTTTTGTCCTGCTGAGACGTCACAGTGATGTGTGTTTGTGTTTCCCAGCAGGGAAGGATCAGGAAGAGGACATGACCTGGAAGCTCTTTATAATTACACCACATGTCTGAGCTGAACCATGTCACACACACACACACACCCACACACACACACACTGAGGCTGCAGAAGCTCATTTAGCTCAGGACTGAAGATGGCTTCAGGCTTCAGCTTTTAATCATCCATTTCAGCAGCTACATCCACACACCGCATCACTTCCTGTAAATGTCCTCGTTAAGAGAAGCCCTGATCCTGGGTGACCTCCAAGTCCCAGCCTGTGAGTCAGCGCCTAACGGTGTATGGGTCATTTGTCCTCAAGGGCCTTTGATTTGAAGGTGATGAAGTGTTTGAGTGGTGCAGAAGGCGTGAACAAGGCCACTGGCTGGGCCAGGAGATTATCCTGATTCCCCCTTTCTTTCTTCCTTTCTCTCTCTATATACATTTCTTACACAAGCCTGTGTGAATGTTTCTTACCCTACTTCATTCTCTCTTTTCTGTAAATAGATATATTGGTGTTTGATAGTTGGTGAATATTTGTTTTTGATGAAGTGTGTGTATGTGTGTGTGTGTGTGTGTGTGTGTGTGTGTGTTGTTTGCCCTTCCCAAAATGACTCTCAGGCTCATTAAAGCACTTATTTAATTATGAAGTGTTATTAATCAGAGCAGTGATTAAGGGAGAAATTGTTTCTCACTCGTTTTCACACACACACACACACACACACACACACACACACACACACACACACACACACACACACACACACA
>NC_083475.1:21070682-21073182 GCF_030014155.1 Tachysurus vachellii
CCAGCTTCAACACGTCCAGTTTCAACACGTCCAGCTTCAACACGTCCAGCTTCAACACGTCCAGCTTCAACACATCTAGCTTCAATACGTCAAGCTTCAACACGTCCAGCTTCAACACATCCAGCTTCAACACGTCCAGCCTCAACACGTCTAGCTTCAACACGTCCAGCTTCAACACGTCCACCTTCAACACGTCTAGCTTCAACACGTCCAGCTTCAACACGTCCAGCTTCAACACGTCCAGCTTCAACATGTCAAGCTTCAATACGTCCAGCTTCAATACATCCAGCTTCAACATATCCAGCTTCAACACGTCCAGCTTCAACACATTTAGCTTCACTATGTCCAGCTTCAACACATCTAGCTTCAACACGTCTAGCTTCAACACGTCCAGCTTCAACACATCTAGCTTTAACACGTCCAGCCTCAACGCGTCCAGCTTCAACACGTCCAGCCTCAACACGTCCAGCTTCAACGCATTTAGCTTCAACACGTCCAGCTTCAACACGTCTAGCTTCAACACGTCTAGCTTCAATATGTCCAGCTTCAATACATCCAGCTTCAACACGTCCAGCTTCAACACGTCCAGCTTCAATACATCCAGCTTCAACACGTCCAGCTTCAACACGTCCAGCTTCAACATGTCCAGCTTCAACACATCCAGCTTCAACACATCTAGCTTTAACGCGTCCAGCTTCAACACGTCCAGCCTCAATATGTGAACAATATGAATGTTCTTTTCTTAGCTCTGTCTTATTGTCTTTCAATAGGCTTGATCTTGTGTCTCACTGTCCTGGAACTTATCTCTCCCTGTGCATGTCCAGCTTCAAAACATCCAATTATAAAATGGCCAACTTTAACATGTCCAGCTTCACTACAAAATTCAGAGAAAATGTCATCAGGTAGTCAAGCCTTTAACAGTCAGGAAAGTCAGACAATGACTCGCAGCATTAGCCTCGCTAATCTGCTGAAAAATGTCTTCTTAATGAGATTACCTTCCACAAGGGAAGTGTGAGATTCATTTACTGACACCGCAGGATACTGGAAAGCCGTTAGCGTCTTTTATACGATGAGATGAAATCGCTGTTTCACTGGGACTGTTTAAATTAAAAATAATAATAAATTAGATAGCCATGACCTCGGATTTTTTTATCTGGTGTGTGTTCAGTATATTGAGGAGTTTAGCAGCACTAAAGCCCCTGACACACCATCATCTGATGAATATTTATACACACTGCAGTTTCTTCACAGAATCCACTTTAAAACAATAATCTGCACAAAGCCTGTCGTCCAATCCAGCAGTCAGCTCTGAGCCCCACTACATGTTCAGTTCAGAGCAGCACCGTGACTCCCATTTAAAACCGAATCAATCTGAAGATCAGTGTTTAGGTGGAGCTGCTGTTCTGGCTTTACTCGCCGTCCGTGTCTGAGACGATCTGCAGCTGCCACGTGCCGCATTAAACACGGCGGGACACGTGGACGGATGAGACAGCCGCATTTTCAGCTCATTCTCTGGAGCCTGAGACGTTCCACATGAATCACTGAGTCAGAGTCTCTTCTCGGCCGTGTGAATCTCACCGTCTGTCTCCTGCATCAGCCGCTAAAAACTTCTCCTCTTAATATTTACTCCTTCTGCGAGTCTTGTCTTTTTTCAGCGTCTGAGCTGCAGCATCACGTTGCCTGAGGATGATGGACGTCTCTGTGATCGGCTGATCTGCTCTATCAGAGTGACTGCTTTCGTTCCTCGCAACCTGACGTTTTTTCTGCAGTCTCGACACGTCCTGTCACGTCAAAGCTGTAACACTACGAGGAGTGTAGTGTGAATTTACACAGTGACACGAACATTATAAACTCCTCTGAAGCAGAAAAAAGAGTAACAGCCTGTTAGACGTGCGTCCTGTTCCTTTACTGAGGTGATTTTGATATCGTTGCCGTGTGGAATTTCTGCGTGTGGATGGATGTGTGATCAGGTGACCTGCACTCACGGAGTTCTAGTCATTATAATGGAACAGGATGGAAAAGAAGAAGCCTTCATTATCCACATGAGCCTGATTCACACGGAGAGAAAATGACTGTTGTCTTTGGTAATTGTTCCTGACACTGATCATTAACACCAGCGTTGAGTTTCTAGTCCTGTGTGAATAATTACTGAGCAGAAAAGGTTGACTTTTATTAAATAACTGATGTTATGATACTGTGTAAACGCAGCTTGTGTGATTATTACTCACGTGTGGGGATTATTAGTGATAACAGGTGTACGAGGTGTTGAGGACAAGTGGAGTGTTGTTCTGATCCATCGAGAAGGACAGGTGATGATGTCACTAATCATTTCTGGTGTCTGGAGACTCTGCTAACATTAGTGGCATGTGAACAGGACGTTACTGAGAGAACCTCGTGTCTCACCGTGCTGTTCTGTGTTCCAGGCCATGCGGAGGGAAGGGAAGGACGTGGACATAAAGGAGGTGATGGACGGCTGGATTCTGCAGATGGGCTACCCCAT